>NW_026614873.1:0-123993 GCF_030052815.1 Hevea brasiliensis | reverse complement strand
AAGTGTTTCGAGTCTGTGCTGCTTTTTCCTTAAGCTCGTTAAGTTCAATCTAATACCGTTATTTCTTCTGGAGGCTTTGGGTAAACAGTTGGTTGTTTTGAAGTCTTCTTTCTACCCAATATGGCCGTAAGGTCATATGTGTTTTTTAAAACAGAAGGCAGAATAGAAGGTTTTTGTATTGATTGTTCTTCAAAGGTTTTTAAAAGTTTTCCTAAAAATTCCTTTTGTAGTTGAGAATCTTCAACCTGTGTAAGGATTTCTAAGAGTAACTTCTGGTCTTTTGAAAGAACATTGATTTTCAATTTTGGTTTTGTAAACAGTTCATTTTCAGAATCTGAACTGGATGATGAACTTGTGATTAATTCATCAATTTGTAATCCTTCTTCCGTGGGTTCGTAATCATCGACTCACCTTCAGTTTCAATCAAAAGAGCAGTTATCTTATTAATAACTTCTTCTTCTAATTGCAACTCATGAAGTTTTTTGTTTAATTTGCAAAAATTTGCAGTGTGGCCTTTGTTACCACATTTGTAACAAGTCCAATTTTTGAACTTTGTTTTGGATTGAGGACTAGGTTTGCTAGTCTTTTTTGAAGGTTTTTTGTAATAGGAATCTTTTTCTGGTTTTGAAGAGTTTTTGTATTTTTGGGATGATTTTTTGTAAGGTTTTCTGCTACAACTTCCTCCACAAATTGGAGTAGGGTTTTGGTTCCTATTTCAAATTGTTTCTTTGAAAGATCCTAACTCTTGGCGAGCTTTTCTCATTTCCCATTTCAAATGTTTTTGTAATTTCAAATCCTGACAGATTTTTAAACCTTCTTTTTGAGTGAGACTGACTAGTTCACCATAGGTTAATTTATCATACGGGATTTGATTTCCAAATGCTTCCTTAATTTTATTCCTAACCTTTTCTCCTAAAAGGATCGGAAGTCCAGCAAGGAATTTCTCTTTCCAAAAGGGCTGACTAGAATCTTCTCTAAGCATTACCCTAGTAAGGAAAGTGGTTTTGTAATACTGAAAATCACTCAGTTTTTTGCATCTAAGATTTGAAAGGAGTTCGGCATTCTTATCCTTAAGATGAGATGGGTCACCTACGAAATGTAAGGAAATTGTTACAATCAAGGTGGCTACTGCATCTGGGATTGGTTGGCCTAACTCATCAAGAATTGGCACGCCATCTTCTAGAGTTTGTATGGATTCTAGAATCTCAGATTTTTGTAGGTTCGTGAGATGATAATCCCACCATCCTTTGAGCTGTCCTGAGAATCCTGCAATGAGGAGTTCAGCAATAGCTCTGTCTGGGGTTCCAGTTTGGGTTTTGTAAGCATTTGCTGCCATGGTCATTTGCTGGAGCAAATTCAAGATGTTGTATTCAGACATACCATCTATGTTCCATTCATAGACAGTAGAGGCATTGAATTTAGACTGGGTTAGAATTTCAGATCTATTTTCTATGCCTAAGTCCGAGTCATATTGGGAGAGGTGTTGCTACCTGCAGCCAATAAAGTCTATTGATTTGTAAAGGTTTTGAAGTCTGAATTTTTCCAGTTTGGATGGACTGGTTTTCCTGGCTTTGGACATCTGAATCTGAATCTTCCTCAATTATATTGACACTCCTTTGGGAAGTTTGAGGTGTTTCAGGTGCTACTGGAGTAGAAGTCGAAGCTTCTAGCCTAGTTTTCATGTCTCTCAAAGCCTGAATGAACTTCGGAATTGTTGTTGTTTTGTAAATCTTTTTGATCGCTTTTGGAAACTTGGAATGGTTTGAAAATTGGGTTTTTCAATTTTGTAACTGGCTTAGTTTCAACTTGGGAAACTGTAGCCTGTTGGTTTTGTTCCATTTTTTGCAATTGCTTACCAATGGTATGCAAATGGGCATTTGTAAAGTTATTCTGTAAAACAATGTTTTTTATGTTCACAGAATCACTTTCATTTGGAATTTTGTAAGGGGCTGCTTCTACTGTTTGTTCCAAGTGGGGAATTTTTACTATCCTAAGAGGAGGATGTTCAGACTGTATTTTTCTACCATCTGAAATTTCCCATTCAGGAACTTTGTTTCTAACAGTAACAGGATTAACAGACAATTTTCTTTCTGTTTGCTTAGCAGACAATTTTTCTTCTGCTTGTTTAGCATATATTTTTTCTTCTGCTTTCTTTAGAAGATCTTTCAGAGCCGCAATGAACTCGGATTGATTATCTTCTGGCTCCTGTTGTGCAGGTTTTGTAATTGGAGAATGTTTTGAAATTGGAACTGGTTTTTCAAAAATTTCACTGGTCGAAGGGAAGAAATTCAAAAGAAATATTATGACTTTGTACACCAACACAGAGTTCATATCCTTTTCTTTGATTGGTTTGAGATGTATTTTATAAGATTTTGAAGTAAGTTTTCTTCAATTTCTTTTACAAACTTTCAAATTTATTTCTTTAGCATGCATATGGTCGGTTCAACCGCCTGATCTGCATAAATATACGTATATATGTTCATAACGGACTGGCTCTACCGCCTATTGAATATATACATGTATATTCATATTTAATTTACAAATTTAATTTTTATCTTTGTTAAGTATATATATTCTTAATCTGATCGCTCACGCTTTATAGAATATATATATATTTAATCTTTAATTTTCATTTCTGAAGATTTCCTTTCTTTGTGCATTTTGTTTATTTCTTTAGTTATTTATATATTGTTCAAGATCTAGATTATTACTTCTTCCCTGTTAGCTCATCCCCCTTTCGATCTTTGGGTCTCCTTGGTATCAGAGCCTGGGGGGGAAAAGGTTCTATTTAAGGTTCGGATTCACATTTAAACATTTTGAGAGGTTGGTAAGATGATCTTAAGGTGATAAGACAGCTTCTTTAGAGGTGTAAATAGGCCTGGGTTGTAACTCCCGTGTTTAGCCGAGAGGGCGTTTTAGAGGCGATGATTCTCAGTGCGGTTACCTCACTTAACTCAAAAGATCAACTCTGGTAAAATTCTTTAAGTATGAATCCAATTTTCTCAGAGGATGCTTTCTTCTTCAAACTCTTCTACCTCGTCCTCCGAGTCGAGAAAGATAGTTAATAGTGAAGAAATAGTAATCGAAAATTTTGAAAAATGTATAGATAATTGGGAAATTCCAAAAGTACAAAAGGATCAGATCTATCAGACTACAAAACTCAATTTTTTCAAAACTGATTTCACAATCAAAACTGAAGAGAGAGATCTTCAGATTACAAAACCTTTTGAGACAATTTCTCTTCTGTCTCAAAAATCCTTACAAAAACACCGTGAAAAGCAATACAAATACATCCACATAGGTTTAGTCCAAGTCGGAATTAAACCACTTATAAAAGAAGGGTTGAACACTTCAATCCTAGCAGTCCTTAGAGATACTAGGTTCATAAACTTCCAGGACTCCTTGCTTAGTTCAGTCGAGTCTAGTTTGTGCAATGGACCAATATCTTTTGATTGCTATCCAAATTTTACTGTTTCCTTAAACGACAGTAATATTACAAAATCTCTTGTTTTACAAATCAAAACTCACAATTACAAAATGCTTGAAGGATCTATTCCTCTTGCACTGATTTACAAAATTCATTACAAAGCTATGATTTCTGCTTTTGCAACAAAACATAAGTTTCAAAGCAAAAGAGGAGAAACTTTGCTTTTACAAACTGATCTTACAAAATCCAATCATAATCCCTAGATCTATCCAATGGAAGGACATAACCCTACCAGAAGAATGGATTTTAGAAGGTGCAGTGGAACCAGAATCTTCAAAATTAGTTGAGCCAAACGTTCAACTTAGGCAAGTAACCCAGTATGACGATGGAAGAGTCAGCCTTAGCTTTAACAGAAGCCTTAGGTTTTCATATGATTCCTCAACATCCAGTACTGTTGACATAGGAAGAGTGTCTCGTATACCTTCTGTCATTAGTTTACCTATTACAAAACCAATTGAAATACAAAATATCCAGCCTAGGTATTCTACCTCAGATTTACCTAGCTCTTCTAGGTTTTCTACTTCAGAAATACCTAGATCCACTTTACAAAACGTAAATTACTCTACAAATGTTCCACATCCAGTTTATACAAATTTACAAAACGAGTCTGTTCAGGATGAAACCCAAACAGAGTCAGAACCTACTTCTCCTACCTTTTCAGCCATTACAGAAAATGTAAACCATGAACTAAATGTGCTTGAAAAAGAATTTGAAGTAGACAGACAATATTTGCATGATGATTTTTATTCTCCTAAAAATCATAAAAAGCAAATATGGTTTTTCAAAAATTTCACTGGTCGAAGGGAAGAAATTCAAAAGAAATATTATGACTTTGTACACCAACACAGAGTTCATATCCTTTTCTTTGATTGGTTTGAGATGTATGCTAAAGAGCATAACATTTCATATCCGTTTTCAAAAACTCCAAAAACTTTCAAAAAACCAGTTCCAATTTCAAAACATTCTCCAATTACAAAACCTGCACAACAGGAGCCAGAAGATAATCAATCCGAGTTCATTGCGGCTCTGAAAGATCTTCTAAAGAAAGCAGAAGAAAAAATATCTGCTAAACAAGCAGAAGAAAAATTGTCTGCTAAGCAAACAGAAAGAAAACTGTCTGTTAATCCTGTTACTGTTAGAAACAAAGTTCCTGAATGGGAAATTTCAGATGGTAGAAAAATACAGTCTGAACATCCTCCTCTTAGGATAGTTAAAATTCCCCACTTGGAACAAACAGTAGAAGCAGCCCCTTACAAAATTCCAAATGAAAGTGATTCTGTGAACATAAAAAACATTGTTTTACAGAATAACTTTACAAATGCCCATTTGCATACCATTGGTAAGCAATTACAAAAAATGGAACAAAACCAACAGGCTACAGTTTCCCAAGTTGAAACTAAGCCAGATACAAAATTGAAAAACCCAATTTTCAAACCATTCCAAGTTTCCAAAAACAGTCAAAAAGATTTACAAAACAACAACAATTCTGAGTTCATTCAGGCTTTGAGAGATATGAAAACTAGGCTAGAAGCTTCGACTTCTACTCCAGTAGCACCTGAAACACCTCAAACTTCCCAAAGGAGTGTCAATATAATTGAGGAAGATTCAGATTCAGATGTCCAAAGCCAGGAAAACCAGTCCATCCAAACTGGAAAAATTCAGACTTCAAAACCTTTACAAATCAATAGACTTTATTGGCCGCGGGTAGCAACACCTCTCCCAATATGACTCGGACTTAGGCATAGAAAATAGATCTCAAATTCTAACCTACCTAAATTCAATGCCTCTACTGCCTATGAATGGAACATAGATGGTATGTCCAGATACAACATCTTGAATTTGCTCCAAAGAAATGACCATGGCGAGAAATGCTTACAAAACCCAAACTGAACCCTGCAGAGCTATTGTTGAACTCCTCATTGCAGGATTCTCAGGACAGCTCAAAGGATGGTGGGATTATCATCTCACGAACCTACAAAAATCTGAGATTCTAGAATCCATACAAACTCTAGAAGATGGCGTGCCAATTCTTGATGAGTTAGGCCAACCAATCCCAGATGCAGTAGCCACCTTGATTGTAACAATTTCCTTACATTTCGTAGGTGACCCATCTCATCTTAAGGATAAGAATGCCGAACTCCTTTCAAATCTTAGATGCAAAAAACTGAGTGATTTTCAGTATTACAAAACCACTTTCCTTACTAGGGTAATGCTTAGAGAAGATTATAGTCACCCTTTTGGAAAGAGAAATTCTCTTTGACTTAGATCCTTTTAGGAGAAAAGGTTAGGAATAAAATTAAGGAAGCATTTGGAAATCAAATCCCGTATGATAAATTAACCTATGGTGAACTAGTCAGTCTCACTCAGAAAGAAGGTTTAAAAATCTGTCAGGATTTGAAATTACAAAAACATTTGAAATGGGAAATGAGAAAAGCTCGCCAAGAGTTAGGATCTTTCAAACAAACAATTTGAAATAGGAACCAAAAACCCTACTCCAGTGTGGAGGAAGTTGTAGTAAAACCTTACAAAAATCATCCCAAAAATACAAAAACACTTCAAAACCAGAAAAAGATTCCTATTATAAAAAACCTTCAAAAAAGACTAGCAAACCTAGTCCTCAATCCAAAACAAAGTTCAAAAATTGGACTTGCTACAAATGTGGTAACAAAGGCCACACTGCAAATTTTTGCAAATTAAACAAAAAACTTCATGAGTTGCAATTAGAAGAAGAAGTTATTAATAAGATAACTGCTCTTTTGATTGAAACTGAAGGTGAGTCCAGTAATTCTGAACCCACAGAAGAAGGATTACAAATTGATGAATTAATCACAAGTTCATCATCCAGTTCAGATTCTGAAAATGAACTGTTTACAAAACCAAAATTGAAAATCAATGTTCTTTCAAAAGACCAGAAGTTACTCTTAGAAATCCTTACACAGGTTGAAGATTCTCAACTACAAAAGGAATTTTTAGGAAAACTTTTAAAAACCTTTGAAGAACAACCAATACAAAAACCTTCTATTCTGCCTTCTGTTTCAAAAAACACATATGACCTTACGGCCATATTGGGTAGAAAGAAGACTTCAAAACAACCAACTTTTACCAAAGCCTCCAGAAGAAATAATAACAATTAAGATTGAACTTAACGAGCTTAAGGAAAAACAGGCACAGGACTCAGAAACACTTCAAATATTACTTTCAAAACAAATCAATGAAGAAGTCGAAAAAGAAGATGAAGAAAATACTTTAGAAATTCAAAGTCTTGAAAAACCTACAAAGGATTTTCTCTTCATTCTTAATGAGATTTCTTTCAGAAAATATTTGATAAGAATTTCGATAGTTTTTTCAAAAGATTTCAGGATCGATACAATTGCCTTATTTGATACAGGTGCAGATATAAATTGTATTAAAGACGGCATTATTCCAGAAAAATTCCAAGAAAAAACTACTGAAAATCTTTTAGCTGCAAACAATTCCAAAATCAAAATTAATTACAAAACAGAGGCTTCAATAGCTAGTTCAAATCTTCTTTTACAAACTTCATTTGTTTTAATAAAAGATATTAGTCATAGTGTCATTTTAGGGACTCCTTTCATCAACTTGATTACTCCCTACAAAGTCAACTATGATAGTATTTCTTTTAAAACAAAAAATCAAAATCTTGTTTTTCCTTTTGTTGAAAAACCCAAAACAGAGAATTTGAATATCATAAAGGCTTATTCCATTTTTGATAATCAAATAAATGTTTTGGAACAGGAAACAAGACCGCATTTACAAAAAACACGATTCTTTTTAAATAAGCTTGTTTTCAAAAATCAATTTGATTACTGCTTATTACAAACTAACCCTCATGAGTTTTTGCAGATGACAGAATCACCCAACAATGGAGATTTAGTCCATTTTGGACCAATAGTCCTCTCCAAAACTCCTGCTCAGAAATTCAGAATTAATGTAGCCAGAACTGCATATGTTCCCTCAGAGAGGCACCAATGTTTATTAGATAATCTTTGGACTCTAATACAAAACAAACGATTGGGAGTTTCAGCTCTCAATGCACTTTGTGTTGAGTTTGAAGAAGCTAATAATTATGTGGCTGACCTCCTTAGCAGAATTAAATATCATGAGGATCATATCATAGTAGCTCAATCATTCATTGAGTTTTTACAAAACCAAATTTTATACAATTCCATTACATCCAGAATTAGTCCATCAGATCCATCCACTTCTAACCAAAATCATCACCTTGAATTACAAAAACAGGAATTTGAAGGCCTAGGATCCCCACTGGATTCTAGTGTAAAAATTCAAAGGCGAAGGACTGAAGGCCTAGGATCCCCACTGGATTCTAGTGTAAAATTACCATTGGCCCCACTGGTCAATGTGAAAAATTATCACCACAGTGAAGTCCTTTTTGCTTCACTTGGTGCCAATAGGTCCTTAGCACATTTCCAAACCCGTTGTCTTTCAAAGAAATTCAGGCAACAAGTTCTCAACGGTCTTCCTCAAGAGATCCGCGAGCAGATCCTACAAAATATCATCCAGTCCAGAATCAAAGAACAGCTGGATGTTTTCCAAAAAGGTCTCAACTTTACAAAAAGCAATCAGCAAGGTCAAAATGGATGGTCATGGGAATGGGAGTACTACTCAAAACCCCGTTTTCACTGCACTCAGGACCGTCACAACCTGCGACCTCTGTGCTATCCAAATTGTGAACACAGCTTAGATTTCAGCATTCCCCGCTTCAAAACCACTCAGATGTCTGGTACCCGGTATCTAGACGCCCGAGAACTATTCAAATGGGGTATGTTAGCTGGAGTTCGAGTTACAAAATCTGATTGTGAAATGATAAGGTTTTTGGGAAATAGAGTCCTTCAAGAAGTCAGAAGACTATTATTACTCCAGAAACCAGTCAACTTACAAATAATTTCAACACCTCCAGAAGTATTAGCAAATGGAGAGCTCCAACAAGCAATCCATTACTTCTACCTGGATACAAAACTTCCTCCTCTCTATCATCTTCCAGATTGGCCATGCAATCATGAAGATTATTTCGTCCAACTCAACAAATGGCGAGCAAACCAAACACCTTCTAAATCTTGACACTAGCATTATATATAATTACTTTTATTATATGAAATACACTCTAGAATTACACTCAGGTAATAACTACTTCTCGGTTTTCTTTTTCTTTTGCATACCATAACTTTATTACTTATTATCTTATTTGAGATGAAAAAAAATTGCATCCTATATGAAATCTATCCAATTTTTTCAATTTTTTATTTTAATTTTAAAAAGAAATATAACATATTTATTTAAAAGAAAATAAAAGGGGAACAAATGCAAAAGGCACTAGACATTATTAGGCATTAACCCTAAATTATTATCCCTTGTCTTTTATTATTTGGTATTAACATAAGAATTACCCCTAGATTATTATGTTTCCTATTGGAACTTAATATTTTTACTTGGAGTCACTTTTCTAGAGAAGTAAATTTTCAGGACAATAATATTAGCAAATAGAGAGCAAAAGCACGTGGCTAATAATAAATAATTTTAATTATATATTTTTAATTTTAATATATGTAAATAAAATAATATTTTAAATTTACTGTTAATTACTCTATATTTTATTTTTATTACTTTTTATGTAAATTAAACTTTTTTATCTCTCAAATTTTTTAGCGAAAATTTCATAATAAAAATATAGCAATATAATAAAAATATTTATTAAAAATAGGAAATAATTTAAGGTTGATTAAGTTATATAATACTTATGTATACATAATTGAGGAATTAAATAATATAATTATAATTGAAAGCAATTGAATAATTAATTAACAAAAAATAAAGAAAATTTAATGCAATTAAATTAATTATATTTTATAAATAAATTGAGACTTATAATGCCACATGGAAAATTCTTAGAAGAGTTTAGTTATAAATAAACTAGCTATATGTCCATGCTTTTGCACGTGGATTTATTGATTTTTTATTTTAATATTTAAATTATTAATATATGTATATTTATAATTAATATTAATCAATTATAATATAATAAATATAAATTTAATATTATAAAAATCATTAAAAGACATATCCCTAAAATGCATTAAAAATATATAAAATATTAAAAGAAATAATTATTATTATAAACTTACATTAATATCCCAAATAATTAAAAAAATTATAAATAAAAATCAAAATAAAACATAAAAATGTACTTCCATTTAAAAAATTACAATTAATTCATTTTAAATATAATATTATCAATTAATATATTTTATTATTTTCTGATTTGTAATATTTAAAATTGAATATAAAAATTTTGAAAGTTAAATATGCAACTAAATAATATTTTCGGAGTCAATAATATGAGATTATTTAAATAATAATATGTAAATTACACATTAATTATATGTAAATAGGTTTAATATAGGAAATATTTAAGGAGATAATCTTGTAATAATAGTGCAAAATTCTTTCCAAAAGTGAAGGCAAATTTGAAATGATAACGATGATATAAAGTTCATATTTATAATTTAACCAATCTAAAATAAATTACAATAATTTATTTTTTTATTAAAAGAAAAGATATTTCATTAATTAAAAATAAAATAAAAAAGTGAAGTATAAATGAATTAAAATTTATAAAAAAAAGCAATATAAAAAATGTTTTAATAATATATTTAATCTCAAAGGTCTTAATTTTTAAAGTTAATTTTTAAAGAAAATAATAATTTAAATAATAAAAAATCAACATAGTAATGTCAATAATAATAATGATAATTAAAAGAAAAATAAAAAAAATAAATAATTAGTATAAAGAGAGTTATACACTCATTTTTTATGGAGGGTGATATGAGGTAAATAATATTTTTGAATAACTGAATTTATAAAGGCTTTTTTTAAATTAAAGAATTATTTTTTATTATTTACAGGTGAACATGCTTTTTCTTATTGTAACACCCTCCATGTAGCAATTCCGTACATTCTACTGTTTCGGTAACCAGTGTCAGTCCAGACAGCTAGAATGTCCGGAAAAAAAATTTAAACTAAAGTGAGGAACCATAATTAACTCAAATATTAATAAGAAAAATTTAAGAAACATTTTAGAAATAAAATATAACCAAGTTAAATAAGTCGGTGTCCTAGCGATGGGTAACCCAGTGGGAAGTTGTGGTTCTCGCAACTAGGAGCCCTAGACCCGAGGAAAAATTCATAAAATAATTTTTGGGACTTCAGAGAAGGGTCATTGAGGTTCCTATGGCATTAGAATGCCAAGAAAATGCTTAGAAAAATTTTTCAATCGGTACAGATAATTTTGGTCTGTTAAGCCAAACGGAGAGCATTTTGGTCATTTCACCTTCAGAGGTGATTTTTGGCTGACTTGTCCAGTTAAGTAAATAATTATTATGACACAAAATATGAATAAATATTGCTAAAAATTAAATTGAAAATGAGTAAAAAAGAAAAGAAAAAGAAAAGGATAAAAAAACTCAAATTTTGACATCATAATAATGTCATTAAAACTCACATCCAATTAAAACTTGACAAACCCCTTTTTAAGACATAAAAGTGAATAAATGAAAGTAAAAATAAACCCATCTTCTTCCTTGCTAAAGGCTGGCCGAACCAGCTCCATGGACCCTCCACCATAGTTCAAGCTTCAAAGCTTAAAACCCTTACTCATCTCACCCCAAAACCCTAAACACCCTTCACAAATATTAACCCCCACATCAAGATCAAGGTTTTGATTATCATAAAGTGAAGAAATTCCAAGGTTTATACAAGCCAATAAAGAGACCAAAGAGGTTAGTGCATGTTAATTACTTAATCTTGTTTATTTCTTAAAATTTAGTTTGAATATGAACAAATAATTAAGAAATTGAGATAAATCATGTGTGAAATTGAGAATGAAATTTTGGCCAGCTTTATGGAAGTGGTATTTGATGGTTTTGATGGATTTAAAATGGCTTAGAAATGGTGTTGATGTGTAGACATATATTTGAAATGGATTAGTATGCCTAATTGACATGTGTTGTGTAAACCTTGAATTGGAGCTAGGGTTTGGACACAAAAACTTGGATCTTGTTCATGTGTTGGTGAATGAAAGTTTAAATGGTCAACTAGTGACCATTTGGCTGTGTATGATGAAGAATTGAAGTGAGTTGAGGCTTGGCATTTGTGTATGGGTGAGCTGCCTTGGCTGACCTGTAGGACTGAGCATGAGTCTAGCAGGTTTGGGCAGTTATAAATGGAGTTGTAGAGGTTCAATTGGTGCAAGGCTAATTGGACATGAAACTAGACACATAATGGCACCACTTTGGTGAAGAAACCCTGCTCAGAAAACCAAACCAAGTTAGCCTAAAAATTGCCCTAATCCGGGTGACTTGCATTCTGCCTAGGCAAAATGACCAAATAAATAGTATTTATTCATTTGGTTATAACTCAGTGTAGAAAGGTCCAATTGACCTGAAATTTTACCAGCACAAAGCTGAGACATAGACCTACAACTTTTATGAAGAACATAAATCCAAATTCTGACCATAACCTAGTCAAATTGCCAACCAAACTTAGGTTACCAAATCTGGCAGAACCAGTTTTGCCTAGAATTTTGGATTCTCACAATCCGCCGATTATGGTGTTTAGGCCATAACTTGAGCTACAAAACTCCAAATAGAGTGATCCAAAAAAGGAAATATAACTAAACAAAATAAAGAACAACTTTCTTGAAGACAACTTTGCCAAATTCCTACTGTAAAATTGACCAATGGAACAGTAAACACAAGGCTTGAAATCTGAAAATTTTGAATAACTAGCACTAAGCTTAGAAATGGTATTGGCAACCAATACAAACAACTTTAGAATGCAAAATGTGGTATGTTGGGAGTATTAGAACCAATGTACCTATTATTTTTGCAAAAGTCAACATTTTAGTTGACTAATGAAATGAATAGTAACACATAAACTTAAATTTCAAGAATTGTACAATTTAAAAGTGTAACATGCCCTAGTACACCTAGCAAGATTGGTTTAGATAGGTTGGCATGCCAATAGGGTTCAAATAAGCGATCGCACATGGCATTATGCCATTCTGTGATTTTATGGCTTTTAGCCATTCTGACATTGTGATGATACTTGGCCTTGTGCCTAATAGTTATTACAGCTTATTAGCTGTTCTGTTGCACACCGGGAGATACATATGTGACCGATGGTATGACGGCCCGAGGTACTTGATACCCAGTGCCAGTTTACCCATTTATCCAGTCCAGTCATCCAGTATAGGTTACTTGGGCAACTAAAAATGGAAGTGGATAAATTTAATGAAATTAGGAATACAACAAGTACAAAATAAATAAGATTACCAATAATGATCGGAAAATTATTTGCATAAGACATCAGAACATGCACTGCATATTTATATTATGTTATTTCTTTTTATTTTATTATTGGCACCACTAAGTATTATTGCTTAGCGCGTTGCTTTTTGCCACGCGTAGGTTTTGGAGAGATCGACTGAGAGCCCAGTAGACCACAGACTGGGTGAGATCTTCTGCAGCTCTGCATAGTGTCCGTGTCACCTCACCGACATCAGTGCATTGGTAGGACGCTAGGTTTCATTTTGGGTATTTTGTAATTAACTTTTATTTTATCATATGAAATTGAGACTCATGTAATGTATTTTGTTCTCAATGTAAATAGTGGAAATTATGTTTATGAATGAAAAAGTGAATATTTATTTGTGACTTGTACATGAATATCCTATGTAATGAATGAATGAGAAATGAGAGTATATTTGAGAAATATTGAGATTTTGTTGATGAAATGGAGTTTGGGAGTGATTGAAAATTTTGGAAGTGTTTTTCACAGGTTTCGAAGAACTGTTTTATCCATTTTTAGCCGGCATTCTGCCGGATTTTCTATAAAATTTGCAGAACCTCAAATAAATTATAATTTCAATAAATGACTTAAATGAATTATATTTCACAAATTGTACTTCATAACTATGAAAAAAATAAATTAGGAAGAATAAAAATGATTGAATTAAAATAGGGTGTTCCGATACACTGCGTGGCATATCTTGCTTAGCTACACTGTAGACGGGTAAGGGGTGTCACATTTAGTGGTATTAGAGCACGGTTTAGGCGTTTCTGGGCCTAGATTGAGTCCATGCCATGCATTGCATTTGTAAGAGTCGAGGTGACACTAATGCAGATCTGTTTGTCTTTGTTATTTTGAATAGGATATGGACCCCACATCTCTGAGAGCAGTTGAGGAGGAAGTGGAGAGTCATGCTCCACCTGCAGTAGCTGAGACTAGGGGTAGGGGAGAACCTACCCCGCCAGCTCCAACAGAGCCTGCTCAGCCTCCACAGGCCATGTTTCAGCAAATGGCCGAATTCTTCAGACAAATGGCTAGGGTAATGCCACCACCACCACCACCTCCACAACAGAAATCACACCTGGAAAGACTGAGAAAATTTGGAGCAGTGGATTTCTTTGGCAAGAGAGAAGATGATTCTGTTACAGCCGAAAAATGGTTGAACAGAATCGGTAGAGTTTTAAAACAACTCCACCGCACTCCAGAGCAAAATCTAGAAGCTGCTGTATCTCTGTTGCAAGATGATTCCTACCAATGGTGGGATACAGTGTCTAGTGAAGTGCAGTCAGAAGTAATAACTTGGGACTTCTTCCTCTCAAAATTCAAGAAGAAATATGTGGATAGTGTATACCTAGAAGAGAGAAGAAGAGAGTTCATTAACCTTAGGCAGAGACAGCTGACAGTGGCAGAGTATGAAAAAGAATTTGTCAGACTAAGCCGCAATGGAAGGGAGATAGTTCCTAATGAAGCCAAGAGGTGTAAAAGATTTGAAGAGGGATTAAATGATAACATAAAAATCATGATCACTGCCTTGGGAATCACAGGCTTCACCAAGTTAGTGGAAGCTGCAATAAAAGTTGAAAAAGTAAGAATAAGTGAGCAGACCAGAAGAGAGAGACAGCAGAAGAGGGGCTCAGGTCAGTCTAGTTCATTTCCTGCACTTGGGAAGAAGTTCAAAGGTCCACATGCATAGAGTTCAGGTCAACCATAAGGTCAGGGTCAGTCCTAGGGGCCCAGGCCACAGTTCACCCCTAGGAGAGGTCAGTCTACACCATCAGTGGGCAGCTCTCGAGGGATGGGGTTCAGGGGACCAGCCCCAGCATCTTCTACATGTCCACATTGCCTGAAGTGGCATAAGGGAGAGTGTTGGAGCGTGACTGGTGCCTGCTTAAGATGTGGGTCGACAGAGCATCAGTTGAGGAACTGTCCACGCAGAACTACTACAGCTTCTCCAACACAAGCAGACAGACCTGCTCCTACACCACAAAGGGATAGGAAATTTGGCAAATTTGAGGCAGTAGGACCATCACAGAGGCCTGCATCTCAGCCAGCAGAGAGGCCTGAGGGCAGACCACCTGCCAGAGCCTATACCATGAGAGCTTAGGAGGAGCAAGATGCCTCGGATGTCATCAGGGGTGCGTTATCCCTCTACAATACATCTGTGCATGCATTAGTGGATCCAGGATCCACTCATTCATACATCTGCATCAACCTACCCGTAGAAAGGGGGATATTAGTAGGGGAGAGTGACCAAGACATTCTGGTCACTAATCCATTAGGCCACAGTGTAGTGGTGAACAAAGTGCACAAAGGTTGCCCGTTAAGGATTCAGGGGTATGAATTCTTGGCAGACCTGATTGAGTTACCTTTCCATGAGTTTGACGTGATTTTGGGAATGGACTGGTTGTCACGTTATCAGGCAATAGTTGATTGTAAACTGAAGATGATTTCTTTGAAAAGTCCTGAGGGTAATGAGATCATAGTTGTGGGGGAAAGGACAGATTTCTTGTCCAATGTCATCTCAACCACAGTTGCAAGAAAACTGATGAGAAAAGGTTGTGAAGCCTACCTAGCACATGTGGTGGATACTAGGCAGGCTAAGCCAGATCTGTGTGACATATCCACAATAAAAGACTTCCTAGATGTGTTCCCTGAAAAATTGCCTGGGTTGCTACCAGAAAGGGAAGTTGAATTTGCTATTGAGATACTGTCAGGTACAACACCAATCTCTATTGCTCCTTATAGGATGGCGCCCACAGAATTGAAGGAACTGAAAATCCAGTTACAGGAGTTACTGGATAAGGGGTTCATACACCCCAGTGTGTCACCATGGGGAGCTCCAGTGCTGTTTGTAAAAAAGAAAGATGGGACTTTGAGGTTATGCATCGATTACCGACAGTTGAATAAAGTAACTGTGAAGAATAAATATCCGTTGCCTAGAATTGATGATCTGTTTGATCAGTTGAAGGAAGCAGGAGTATTTTTCAAAATTGATCTCAGATCAGGGTATCATCAGTTGAGAGTGAAGGATGCAGATGTGCCAAATATTGCATTCAGGACCCGGTATGGGCATTATGAGTTCCTAGTGATGCCCTTTGGCCTAACAAATGCACTAGCGGCATTCATGGACTTTATGAACCGTATCTTCCATCCATACTTAGATCGGTTCGTAGTGGTCTTTATTGATGATATTTTGGTGTATTCCAAGACCAGTGAAGAACATGATGAGCATTTGAGGATTTTTCTGCAAACCCTGAGAGAAAAGAAGCTGTATCCTAAGTTGTCCAAGTGTGACTTTTGGTTGAATGAGATTTCATTCCTTGGACACATAGTGTCAGCTGATGGGATTAGGGTGGATCCCAAGAAAATAGAAGCAGTGATGGAATGGAAGCCTCCCAGAAATACAACTGAGGTCAAAAGTTTCTTGGGGCTTGCTGGGTATTACAGAAGATTTGTGAAGGAATTTTCGTTAATAGCTGCTCTAATGACCAAGTTGTTACACAAGAATGTCAGATTTGACTGGAATGACAAGTGTCAGACCAGTTTTGAGAAGTTGAAGGCTATGTTGACTGAGGCACCAGTGTTAACATAGCCAGTGTTAGGAAAGGACTTTGTGGTCTACAGTTATGCCTCTCATAATGGGTTAGGGTGTGTATTGATGCAAGAGGGGAAGGTGGTTGCTTATGCTTCCAGGCAGCTAAGGCCACATTAACAGAATTACCCTACCCATGATCTAGAACTTACAGTAATTATCTTCGCACTGAAGATATGGAGGCACTAATTATATGGAGAAAAGTGCTACATTTACACAGACCACAAAAGCCTGAAGTACATGCCAACCCAAAAGGAGCTCAACCTTAGACAAAGGCGATGGATTGAGTTCCTGAAGGACTATGATTGTGTGATTGACTACCATCCTGGGAAGGCAAATGTAGTTGCTGATGCTTTAATGTCACACCCTACTCCTCCATAAGATATAACATGATCCCGTAGTACACCTAATGAATTACCGTACTTCGTCTACCGGTTACCCATTAAATATACTACAAGGGATTTTAAATCAATTTTCGTGAAATTTAAATCATCGATTAAAATATGGTGTTATAAAAATTTTTCAAAATTTCGGCAGAGTGCCGACTGTATTTTGAGAAAGTAGTTCATCAAAACCTGCAAAGAAACACACTTCCAATAAGTTTTCTCAAGTACAACTCCAATAACTTCATTTCAACTCACAATTCAAATCTCAATAATCTAATCAATTTATTTTCAAACCAATCTCATCATAAAGAACATTTCATTGATTACAAGACTCAACATTTATATCACAATAATTTACATTTAATTACATACCAAAATATTTTACAAGAGTTTTTATACAACTGCTCAAATAATTTACATACATATTATTACATGCATACATCAAAACCTGTGTACATGGGTATACCTATGATAAACCCGAGTCGATCCAATGTCTCTTCAAAGAAGCTTACTCAATTGCTCTAAGCTCTTTTCACTGTGATAAAGATACAAAGCTATCACGAGTGGTGAACTCGGCAGCACAATTATAATTTAAAACATAGTACAATATACCTTAACAAAAATTACAACAAATAGTTTGGAAATCTGGATACTCATCAAATTTCAAAACTCTAAATATTCATTACCAATAATATAAATTATTTGTATAAAATGACTTTGATCAAGAAATTCAATTTATCAAATCATAACTAACCATTTAAGGTAATTCCAACAATTTATTGGAAATACAGATTTATTCCAATAAAATCAATTATACATAAATCATAATTGAAATCACAATTCTTTACTATTCAAAAACCATTCTTTATCTCAAAAGCCATTCTTTATCTCAAAAGCCATTCTTTATCTCACTAACTATGCAAGACTAATCCGCAAGGGCCATCTTCGGGGTGATTCTAACTCCCTATGGTTGGGGAGGTAGAATCGGATTCTAACTCCCTATGGTCGGGGAGGTCGAATCATCGTGCACAGTACACACCACAATAATAAATCTTCCGAAAGGGCTATAACATAAAAAACTTAGATCTAACCTCTAATAAGAGGAGAATCTAAGCCTGTGCACATACCATGGTAATCAAAACACAACTAACTCCATTATCTTCTCAACAAATGAGAGAGACGGGTAATAACCTAGTCAAGCATCTATAGTGAGATATAAAATAATATCACAATTCTTTTAGTGAGCATAAATCACAATACAATTCGATTCAAAGTCAATTCTAATATCCAATAAATTTTATGCTCATCACAATTCAAATCATAAAATTGCATTTTTCTATGCAAATTGCCCATCACAATTCAAAACATGTTCTATTACAATTTTCCAAAACATAATTTATTCAATCCACAACAATGCTTAATACTTGTGGAAATACCATTTCACAAAGCTAAATTCATACATACTATAACAATATCAATAATCATTGAATTAAATCCAATGCTTGTTAAACATAATACATAAGAAAAATATGTCATTTAATCATATAAAACATTCAGAACAAAATCAGTTAAAAACTAGTTATGCACAAACCTGATTTGAGTCACTCCTAGGCCTTGACTCAATGTTCTTTATGCTTCTCAATATCCTTATCAACTGAAACACACAATTTAAAGTGTTTCAGTACTCAATGAATTTGTTTCCAACCATAAAATCCAATATCTAAATTTTCTTGGTACTATTCCTTTTAATTTATTTCATTAGTCAACCTATAATGTTGACCCTTGATGCATTCTAAGTGAGTCAATTCCAATGTTACCAATATGTCATATTTTTGAGCCCTTTAGTGTTGGTATATGGTACCAAATTCATTTTCAAGTGTATTGCATTTTATTGCAATTTACCAGATTTTGGTGTGTTATTTTGACTTAGCCGGAAAACCTAGTTCCCTCGGTTTTTGGGTTTTGGTCCAAACTACAAACTTGTAGGTCTATGTCTTATTGCACGCGGGGAAAAATTTCAGGTCATTCTGAGTTTTGTAGACCAAGTTATGGTCAATTTACCAATGCTGGACAGAATGCATCAAAATGGTAACTTAGGTCATTTTTAGGTCACTTTTGGTTCGGCCAGTTTTGGTGCCTAAACTTGTGCAAGCTATTTGGCTTGGTTCTGGCCATTTCTGGGCTTTGGTGTCTTCATAAGAATTGTAGACCTATGTCTAAACTATTCATGGTAAAAATTTCAGGTCAATTGGACATGTTTTGAGTAAGTTATGGTCAAAACACTAACTACTGCCCAAATGGTCAATTTTCAGGCTTTCAAGTCACTAATCCGGATTTGGTCATTTTTCAAGTCACCTTCTAGGCAGAATTTTGGTAAGCTTCCTTCATGAAAGTTGGCACATTTTGTGCCTAGTTTCACCTCCAATTGGTCTCATACCAATTGGAGTCACACACTTAAGGTTCTAAGCTAAAATGTACACTGCCCTATTACACATTGTTTATCCTTACCAATTACACATCCAACACTTATCAAATTAATTCTTCCATGCCAATTCTGGTTTGTACCATAATATTAACACACTTTACTTCACATTTTTGGTCATTTTGGTAGCTTGTAACCACTCTCAACAAACACAATATATCTCAGAATTTTTCCAAGTCCAATTACAATAATTAACCACATGACATACTTTATTTACATGTCCAAATTCAAACCATTATACACATATCCATGCTGCCATCAATAACAACATCTTAAACAACCATAAACAAGTAAAAACAAGTTACATATACTGAATTTACATGGCTGCCAAAATGTACATCTCCATTAAAACATCAAACTTCAAAAATTCTTCCATAAATCAACTACCCACAACCTTGGTTACACTTTTAATGAAACAAGAATTGAAAACACTCACTTACCTATTGTTGGAGCTTGATCAAACCTCAACTAATCCCCTTCAAATTAACATCAATCTCTTCCTTGTGATGTGGGGATTAAAGTTAATGAAGTGAGCCTTAGGTTTTGAGTTGAAAATGGTGGAGTTATGGAAGCTCTTAACATTTGGCCATGGAGGTTTTATGGGGGGAGTAATTCGGCACAATGGAGTGAGGTTGAAGATGAAGTTGAATTCTGTCCACTTTGGCTTATATGTGTCCACTAATATGCCACTTAATGCTCCACTAACTTAGTTTAATATAGTTTAATCATTAATTTTCAATTATCCCAATTTTCACCCCTTAATTTCCCTTAATCACATTTTATCTTTAATCTCATTTTTCATTCAATTTTCAAAATGTAATACTAATTATTTTTCATGGATATTTAGGTCAAAAGGCAACTCGGGATATCAATTGACCACAATGCCCCTATTCGAGTTCATTCCCGATTTTTCGGTAACACCGAGTTTTATCATTTTCTCGATTTCTCGTTTTTCTTTGTACTAATTAATTAATTTTCTTTGATATTTCTAATGACATTTATACTTCAATAAATATTTATTTAAGTTTTTAAAATATTTTTCAGGGTTCCCCGCGATCCAAGGCTAGTCAATGGTCCACGCCGCAACTTCCCATTGCGGTCACCCATCGCTATGGTTCTCGGCTCGTTTAACTTGGTTACATTTCATTGCTATTATTTTTCTTTTGTTTTTCTTGTATTTTTCTTTCTTGTATTTCATTATTTTATGTCTCTCCACTAACATTTAGATATAGTTCTAGGCATCCTAGCTGTCCGGACAGACACTGGTCACCGGAACAGTAGAACGCACTACCGAACATAGGGGTGTTACAATTCTCCCCCCCTTAAAATAAATTTCGTCTCAAAATTTTGTCTGGCATCAGTCTCTGAACAGCTGTGGGTACTGTCTCCTCATATCCTCTTCACGTTCCTAAGTAGCTTCCTGGCCTGAATGATAGTTCCACAGCACTTTAACCAGGTGTATCTGTTTATTCCTCAGCTGCTTCACCTCATATGCCAGAATTTCTATGGGTTCTTCCTCATATGAGAGGTCTGGATTTACTTGAATCTCTTCAACTGATAGAACATGAGATGGGTAAGATCTGTACCTCCTTAACATGGACACATGGAAGACACTGTGTATCCTTTCTAGCTCTGGAGGTAATGCTAACCGATATGCTAAAGGACCCACTCTCTCCAGAACCTCATATGGTCCGATAAAGCGAGGACTCAGTTTCCCCTTTCTGCCAAATTTCATAATCCTCTTCCAAGGAGAAACTTTGAGGAATACCTTATCACCCACTGCATATTCAATATCTCTTCTCTTCAGATCAATATAGGATTTCTAACGGTCTGATGCAGCCTTGAGTCTATCTCTGTTCAATCTGATCTTTTCCTCTATCTGCTGAACAATTTCTAGCCCAATCATCTTTCTTTCACCTACTTCATCCCAACATAGGAGAATTATGCACTTTCTGCCATATAAAGCTTCATACGGAGGCATCCCAATGCTTGATTGGTAGCTTTTGTTATAAGCAAACTCAATCATAGGCAAGTGTATATCCCAACTACCTTCAAACTCAATCGCACAAGCCCGTAGCATATCCTCCAATATCTAAATTACCCTCTTAGACTGGCCATCTGTCCGTAGGTGGAATGCCGTGGTAAAGTTCAATCTAGTTCCTAGGGCTCTCTGAAGACTACCCCAGAATCTAGAAGTGAATCTAGGATCTCTATCATATACAATCAATACTGGCACTCCATGCAGTCTTACAATCTCATTTATGTACAATTTGGCCAATCTCTCCAACTATAGTCCATCCAGACTGGCAAAAAGTGAGCAGACTTGGTTAGTCTATCAACTATGACCCATCCTGCATCATGACTATTCTGTGTCCTCGAAAGTCTTATCACAAAATCCATAGTTATCCTTTCCCTTACAATGTTTCATAGGGTGTCGTTTGTATGCTAGCTTGACACTTATTATTGTATACAAATTCTGTTAGTGGGAGGTATCTGTCCCATCTCCCCTCAGATTTAAGGACACAAGTTCTCACTATATTTTCGAGGGCTTATTACATTTTACAGGTTATTATTATCATTTCATTTCATTATTTACACAAACTCAATGAGTTTCAGAATTTACCTGAATTACTTGTTTCGACTGTCCATTCGTTTGAGGATGAAAAGTCGTACTGATATTTCTAAACTTATAGCAATTACTGTGGTACAGGTAGTTCACATTATTGTAACCGAGTTAGTGACTCCAGCTACCTTACAAGTGTAGTTTTTCGACAGGCTAGTTCTGAAGTTTTAAATTTCTGACTAAAATTTTCACATTTATTTCTCGTAATAGCACTCTATTCGGGCGTAACTGTATCAATTTATAGATTACTTACAAATATTTTTATTTTATTGTACCACGAGGAAGCACGTAGCTCTACACAATAATCCTGTGCCTGCATCAGAATCAGAGCTTACAATACAAACATCGAGAACATTATATAGTCACTACGTTATAACCTCATGGACTAGGTTTTCTAACATCTTATCTTTCTCGAATCCACTAATATCCTAAACCGATTCTGATTACAATATCTCTTGACAATTACTAACAGTAACATCTTTGCTCTCATCTAGAGCAATTCTATTACTGTAACTTACTTTTAGGTCCTCTTGTCTTACATTAAGTAGGCTCGCCAATTAACTTTATAATTTATGGTGTGTTAGAAAATACTTTTAGCTAACAATTCTTCCAAAATTAATGTCAATCATACTTGTTATTATAGTTTCTATCCTAAAGGACTAGTCACTAATACATCAAAATTCATTCCCATGTAAAGGAATAGCAACAGAACATATAGTTCTAACATTAGCACACAACTAAGTAGTGCTGGGATCAAATAATAACTAATTGTTTCTTTCAAAAATTAAGAACTTACCAGCAGCCACATCCGAAGTTTCTGTTCTTTTCCCTTGGCGCATAGTGGACGCTCTAACTGATGCGCTACTATGTTTGGGTTGATTCACTATGTTATGGTTGTGAGGAGTACCAACTCTATTTTTATTTCGACCTTTACTGACTATTTGTGAACTTTGGAGAGTAGATCGAGGTGGTCTAGTATAATCTCTAACAAAGTGTCCAAGCTTTCCACAATTGTAGCAGGCTCTAGAGGCCTTACGACAAATACCTCCTGTAACTTACCACAAACATGGCAGAAACAGGAAGAATAGGAACTTCTGGTTGTTCGACGACTAGATCTTGGTGTTCTTTGCCCTGATGATCCGCCTCTGTCATATCCCTGAGCTCGGGGTTCCTCAAATTCTTTTCTCTTCCCCAAATTACTGTTCGAGCTCTGACCCATAGGTTTCTCCCTCTTCTCTATTTCACACTGCCCTTGTGGGGGTTGGGTTTGTGCTTGAGCTTGAGCTGACAGAGTATCAGCCATTTGTTGAAAGAAAGTGGCCATTTGCTGGGCCATTTGTGCAGTAATTTGTACCGGTAAAACTAGTATAGTCGGGCCTTCGACACTTTGTGGGGCTGGGGCCTCAACTTGTATTTCTGCCATCACAGACTATTCTATTATCTCATTCTTCTCTTTCATATCTTTTCACAAGATTTTCTATTCCTGTACAACCAACACAAGGAGATTCCTCTCTATTAGTTCTTATTTATGATGTAAATGTACTATATGTATCAAACATTTGAGCAGTTGTAGTTACCAAAAAAAAGATTTCAAATTCATAGTTCAAAATTTACTTTAAAACCATTGCTCTGATACCACAAAACATGTCACACCCTACTCCTCCATAAGATGTAACAGGATCCCGTAGTACACCTAATGAATTACCGTACTTCGCCTACCGGTAACCCATTAAATATACTACAAGGGATTTTAAATCAATTTTCATGAAATTTAAATCATCGATTAAAATCTGGTGTTATAAAAATTTTTCAAAATTTCGGCAGAGTGCCGACTGTATTTTGAGAAAACAGTTCTTCAAAAGCTGCAAAGAAACACACTTCCAATAAGTTTTCTCAAATACAACTCCAATAACTTCATTTCAACCCACAATTCAAATCTCAATAATCTAATCAATTCATTTTCAAACCAATCTCATCATAAAGAACATTTCATTGATTACAAGACTCAACATTTATATCACAATAATTTACATTTAATTACATACCAAAATATTTTACAAGAGTTTTTATACAACTGCTCAAATAATTTACATACATATTATTACATGCATACATCAAAACCTGTGTACATGGGTATACCTATGATAAACCTGGAGCTGATCTAAATGTCTCTTCAAAGAAGCTTACTCAATTGCTATATGCTCTTTTCACCTGCGATAGCATACAAAGTTATCGCTGAGTGGTGAACTCAGTGTTGTACAACTATAATTTAAAACATAGTACAATATACCTTAACAAAAATTACAGCAAATAGTTTAGAAATCTAGATACTCATCAAATTCCAAAACTCTAAATATTCATTGCCAATAACATAAATCATTTGTATAAAATAACTTTGATCACGAAATTCAATTTATCAAATCATAACTAACCATTTAAGGTAATTCCAACAATTTATTGGAAATACAGATTTATTCCAATAAAATCAATTATACATAAATCATAATTGAAATCACAATTCTTTACTATTCAAAAACCATTCTTTATCTCAAAAGCCATTCTTTATCTCAAAAACCATTCTTTATCTCGCTAACTATGCAAGACTAATCCGCAAGGGCCATCTTCGGGGTGATTCTAACTCCCTATGGTCGGGGAGGTAGAATCGGATTCTAACTCCCTATGGTCGGGGAGGTCGAATCATCGTGCACAGTACACACCACAATAATGAATCTTTCGAAAGGGCCATAACATAAAAAACTTAGATCTAACCTCTAATAAGAGGAGAATCTAAGCCTGTGCACATACCATGGTAATCAAAACACAACTAACTCCATTGTCTTCTCAACAAATGAGAGAGACGGGTAATAACCTAGTCAAGCATCTATAGTGAGATATAAAACAATATCACAATCCTTTTAGTGAGCCTAAATCACAATACAATTCGATTCAAAGTCAATTCCAATATCCAATAATTTTTATGCTCATCACAATTCAAATCATAAATTTACATTTTTTCATGCAAATTGCCCATCACAATTCAAAACATGTTCTATCACAATTTTCCAAAACATAATTTATTCAATCCACAATAATGCTTAATACTTCTGGAAATACCATTTCACAAAGCTAAATTCATGCATACTATAACAATTTCAATAATCATTGAATTAAATTCAATGCTTGTTAAACATAATACATAAGAAAAATATGTCATTTAATCATATGAAATATTCAGAATAAAATCAGTTAAAAACTAGTTGTGCACAAACCTGATTTGAGTCGCTCTTAGGCCTTGACTCAATGTTCTTTATGCTTCTTAATATTCTTATCAACTGAAACACACAATTTAAAGTGTTTCAGTACTCAATAAATTTGTTTCCAACCATAAAATCTAATATCTAAATTTTCTTGGTACTATTCCCTTTAATTTATTTTATTAGTCAACCTATAATGTTGACCCTTGATGCATTCTAAGTGAGTCAATTCCAATGTTACCAATATGTCACATTTTAGAGCCCTTTAGTGTTGATATATGTTACCAAATTCATTTTCAAGTGTATTGCATTTTATTGCAATTTACCAGATTTCGGTGTACTATTTTGATATAGCCGGACGACCTAGTTCCCTAGGTTTTCGAGTTTTGGTCCAAACTACAAACTTGTAGGTCTATGTCTTATTGCACGCGAGGCAAAATTTCAGGTCATTCTGAGTTGTGTAGACCAAGTTATGGTCAATTTACCAATGCTGGACAGAATGCATCAAAATGGTAACTTAGGTCATTTTTAGGTCACTTTTGGTTCGGCCAGTTTTGGTGCCTAAACTTGTGCAAGCTATTTGGCTTGGTTCTGGCCATTTCTGGGCTTTGGTGTCTTCATAAGAATTGTAGACCTATGTCTAAACTATTCATGGTAAAACTTTCAGGTCAATTGGACATGTTTTGAGTAAGTTATGGTCAAAACACTAACTACTGCCCAAATGGTCAATTTTCAGGCTTTCAAGTCACTAATCCGGATTTGGTCATTTTTCAAGTCACCTTCTAGGCAGAATTTTGGTAAGCTTCCTTCATGAAAGTTGGCACATTTTGTGCCTAGTTTCACCTCCAATTGGTCTCATACCAATTGGAGTCACACACTTAAGGTTCTAAGCTAAAATGTACACTGCCCTATTACACACTGTTTATCCTTACCAATTACACATCCAACACTTACCAAATTAATTCTTTCATGCCAGTTCTGGTTTGTACCATAACATTAACACACTTTACTTCACATTTTTGGTCATTTTGGTAGCTTGTAACCACTCTCAACAAACACATTATAACTCAAAATTTTTCCAAGTCCAATTACAACAATTAACCACATGACATACCTCATTTACATGTCCAAATTCAAACCATTATACACATATCCATGCTGCCATCAATAACAACATCTTAAACAACCATAAACAAGTAAAAACAAGTTACATATACTGAATTTCCATGGCTGCCAAAATGTACATCTCCATTAAAACATCAAACTTCAAAAATTCTTCCATAAATCAACTACCCACAACCTTGGTTACACTTTTAATGAAACAAGAATTGAAAACACTCACTTACCTATTGTTGGAGCTTGATCAAACCTCAACTAATCCCCTTCAAATTACCATCAATCTCTTCCTTGTGATGTGGGGATTAAAGTTAATGAAGTGAGCCTTAGGTTTTGAGTTAAAAATGGTGGAGTTATGGAAGCTCTTAACATTTGGCCATGGAGGTTTTATGGGGGGAGTAATTCGGCACAATGGAGTGAGGTTGAAGATGAAGTTGAATTCTGTCCACTTTGGCTTATATGTATCCACTAATATCCCACTTAATGCTCCACTAACTTAGTTTAATATAGTTTAATCATTAATTTTCAATTATCCCAATTTTCACCCCTTAATTTCCCTTAATCACATTTTATCTTTAATCTCATTTTTCATTCAATTTTCAAAATGTAATACTACTTATTTTTCATCGATATTTAGGTCAAAAGGAAACTCGGGGTGTCAATTGATCACAATGCCCTTATTCGGGTTGCATTCCCGATTTTTCGGTAACACCGAGTTTTGTCGTTTTCTCGATTTCTCATTTTTCTTTGTACTAATTAATTAATTTTTCTTTGATATTTCTAATAACATTTATACTTCAATAAATGTTTATTTAAGTCTTAAAAATATTTTCCAGGGTTCTCCACGGTCCAGGGCTAGTGAACGGTCCACGCCGCAACTTCCCAGTGCGGTCACCCATCACTATGGTTCTCGGCTCGTTTAACTTGGTTACATTTCATTGCTATTATTTTTTCTTTGTTTTTCTTGTATTTTCCTTTCTTGTATTTTCCTTTCCTGTATTTTCATTATTTTATGTCTCCCCACTAACATTTAGATTTAGTTCTAGGCATCCTAGCTGTCCGGACAGACACTGGTCACCGGAACAGTAGAACGCACTACCGAATGTAGGGGTGTTACATTTAAGCAGAAAATCCATCACAGCTTTGAGATCATTGAATGCCCTTCTATCCTTGACTCAAGATGGAGTTATTTTGGCTGAGTTGCAAGTGAGGCCAAACCTGCTACAATAGATTTTAGATGGGTAGCAGGTAGATGAGAAGCTAAAGGCTATTATGAGAAAAATCCTATAAGGGAAAGAAACTGACTATGCAGTGAAAACATATGGGTGTCTGTACTATAAAGGAAGATTATGTGTACCAGATGATAGGGAATTGAAGGCCAGTATCCTGAAAGAGGCATACACTAGTGTTTATGCTATGCATCCAGAAAGTACAAAAATATATCATGATTTGAAACTTCATTATTGGTGGCCTGGTATGAAGAAGGACATAGCTGACTATGTGACTAAATGCTTGACATGTCAGCAAGTCAAGGCAGAACATCAAGTTCCATCGAGTTTGCTATAGCCTATACGCATACCTGAATGGAAATGGGATTGGGTCACCATGGATTTTGTAAGTGGTCTACCTCTCACCCAGAAGAAGCATGATGCAGTATGGGTGATAATAGATAGATTGACAAAGTCAGCACATTTTCTGCCAGTTAGGATTGACTACTCACTGGAGAAGTTAATAGAATTGTATATCAGTGAGATAGTTAGACTGCATGGAATTCCACTTTCCATCATATCTGATTGAGACCCAAGGTTTACATCGAGATTCTGGAAGAAGTTGCATGAATCCTTGGGTACACAACTCCACTTCAGCACAGCTTTCCGTCCTCAGACGGATGGGCAATCAGAAAGAGTAATCCAGTTAAACAATTGAAACTAATTGAACTAATGCAAATATTGAACTGAAATGATAATAATAACATGAAATATATGTCAGGTCCTTAAGGATATGCTGAGGAGTTATGTCATTGAGTTTGAGGGAAGTTGGGATAGATACCTCCCACTAACAGAATTTGTATACAAAAAATAGCTACCAAGCTAGCATCCAAATGGCCCCGTATGAAGCACTGTATGTAACATCCTCACTTTACGTAGTCCGTATGTTCCACTGTTCCGACGACTAATGTCTGCCCCGGAAAGTTAGAATGTCTGGAACAACACTTAATTGACAGTGAGAAAGTATAAAATAATGAAATATATGATGCAAAAAATTAAGGAAAAATAAAAGAGATAAAATATGACTAAGTTAAATGAGCCAAACCCGTAGCAATGGGTGACCGCACCGGAAAGTTACAGCAAAGACCGTTGACTAGCCTTGGACTGCGGAGAACTCGGGAAAATATTTCAGGACATAATTAAAGGTCTACTGAGATGTAATTGACATTGGAAATGTCAAAGAAAAATTAATAAGTTAGTATAAATGAAAAACGAAAATTAAAGAAATCGGTGGTACAAGGAGTAAATCGGTGTTACCGAAAAAGTCTGAATTTGACCAGAAGAGGGGCATTTTGGTCATTTGACACTTAGAGTTGACTTTTGACCTCAATTTTCATTAAAAATAAGTGGTATTAAATTTTGAAAATTTCATGAAAAATGATCCTTGCACCATGGGCAACATATAAGCAGCAAAAAGGAGAGGAAATCCCAAGGATTTTTCAAGCTCAAGTTGAGGTTAGTGTTAGTTTTTCATCCCTTGCTTCATTAAAGTTTGTATTAAGGTTGAGATGAGTTGAATGGTGAAGATATTTGAAGGATTTGATGAGTTATTGATATATACAATTTTGGACAGCCATGAAAGTTTGTTGTGGTTGAGTTTTTCTTACCTCTAATGGATGGGAATTAAGGTTGATTAACTCAAGTGGAAGTTGTAGTAAGTTAATATCCAAGTATGTGTATGTTAGTGCTTGAATTAAGGGTTTAATAATGGGACTTTGATGCTTTAGTAAACTGCCATTTTGGGCAGCCTTAAATATCATGAATTTGTGTGTGAGTTTATGAAATTTATCAATGAAATATGATGGTGTTGAATGATGGGCAGTTTGTGTAATTGCCATGGAAGTGTATGTGTGATATATGTGTTGTTGTACATTGAATTTGGGTTGAAGTAAATTTTAAACATTAATGGTGTATGGTGTGCATTGAGCACTTGAGTGTTCTGCCCAAAATGCTTACTGGAATTGTGTACAATATATATAGAAGTGCCATGATTAAATGTTGAAGTATTGGGAGGAGGAGGATTATCAAAATTGGAAGTGTGATGTTCAAATGCAGGTTGTGTATGTTGGCAGCATCTAAATTAGGTCATAAGTGTGAAACTGTGAACCCAATTGGTATGAGGCCAATGAGGGGTAAAACTAGACACCAAATGGGCCAACTTTTATGTAGAAATATTGCCAAAATTCTGCCTAGAAACTAACCTTAAGAATGACCAAATCCGGAATGGCAACATTGCAAACCCAGATTTTTGACTATATGAATAGTAGTCATTAGGATGACCATAACTCACTCAAACCAGGTCCAATTGACCTGAAATTTTTACCATGGATAGCTTAGACATAGAGTTATAATTCTTATGAACACACCAAAGCCCAGAAATGGCCAGAACCAAGTCAAATAGCTTGCAAAAGTTCGGGTACCAAAACTGCCACAACTAAAAGTAACATAAAATTGACCATATTTTGCACTAAAGGTGCAATCTATCCAGCTTTAGTAAATTGACCATATCTTGGTCTATACAACTCAGAATGACCTGAAATTTTGCCCAGAGTGCAATAAGACATAGAGCTACAATTTTGCTTCTTTGACCAGAAGCTAAAAACTAAGAGAAATAGGACTTTATGCTAGACCAATCTAGCACACAAAAATTGAGAATTTGACATTAACATAAATTGAAGCCTTGAAGTAATTTGGCAATAAATGCCAACTGGTGAGAATTGTAAATGGCACTATACTTGTAGCATATTGAAATGTGAATTGTGACATGTTGATACTAGAATCAACTTATGCATGATATATGAAAAGGTCAACATTTTCATTGACCAGTGAATTGTATAATGACCAGTAAACCCTAAAAATAAATATTTAATCTTGTAATATGCCCTAGTTTGCCTAGTTGACTAGTTTGGATAGGTTGGCATGTCAATAGGATTCTGACAGCTGTTCTGTAAATGGCTTTACGTCATATTGTGTTTTATGGCTTATTTTGTCATACTATGATTTTAATAGCCTATGGCTATACAGATTGTGTTATTATACTCGGCTTAATGCCTGATTGATTATATGGCTTTTTAGCCACCGCTTGCACACACCGAGATACTTTGTGACCGATGGTGTGACGGCCTGAGGTACTAGATACCCAGTGCCAGTATATCTGTTTATCCAGTCTGGTCAGTGTATAGGCTACACAGGCAGTCGATTAAAATATTATTAAATTATGGCAATTAAGTTAAGTATAATGAAGTTTCTGTACAATAAAATCTACTATTGAATGAAATGAGTAAAAGAGATTAGCAATAGAAACATAACAAAAATATAATTTGCAGAACCGTAGAGACTTAAAAGACAACACAGTTAGAATAATTTGTATACTGGGTAGTATTACTGAAAGGTTATAAATTTAGCACTTCCAAAGAGGAACAAACTTGTATATAAGATGGTTAATATTAGAAACATTCCAGTAAATCAAATTGATTATTCAATTTTTAAATTATGCTCTATCCTTTCTTTATTTGTATATATTATTTCTTGTTATATTATTGCACCACTAAGCAGAAATGCTTAGCGCGATGGAATTGCTTCCTCGTGTAGGTACTGAAGGTAAAACCAGTAGACTGTCGACTAAGATTTTTAGAGTCCAGATCTGCAGAAGTGTCAGAAGAGTTCAAAATTGTACCTCCTCAGCAATGCATGTAGATAGGGCTCATTTTAAGCATGTTTTCTAATCTGTACATTATAATTACTGCTTATATTGTAATGTGAATTAGTAACTATAATTTCATTTGTATTTTTATTGTAACACCCCTATGTTCGGTAGTGCATTCTACTGTTCCGGTGACCAGTACTGTCCGGACAGCTAGGATGCCTAGAACTACACTTCGATATGAGTGAGAAGACATAAAATAATTAAATACAAGAAAATAAAATACAAGAAAAACAAAGGAAAAATAATAGCAAAGAAATGTAACCAAGTTAAGCGAGCCGGGAACCCTAGCGATGGGTGACCGTACCGGGAAGTCACGGCGTGGACCGTTGACTAGCCCTGGACTGCGGGGAACCCTGGAAAATATTTTTAGGACTTAAATAGACACCTATTGAGATACAAATACCATTAGAAATATCAAAGAAAAATTAAATAATTAGTACAAAGAAAAGTGAGAAATCGAAAAACGGACAAAACCCAGTGTTACTGAAAAATCGGGAATGCAACCCGAACAGGGACATTGTGGTCATTTGACACCCTGAGTTGTCTTTTGACCTAAATTTCCATTAAAAATAAATAATATTACACTTGGAAAATATAATGAAAAATAAATTTAGGGGTACCTAATGTAAATAGTGAAAATGGAGGGTAAATTGACTAATTATCAATTAAAACATATAAAATAGTTTAATTAAGGTGAGTGGACCACTATGGATTAAATTAAATACTCAATGGGCAGGTGTAAATCCACTAACCAATCTACAATTCATCTTTTTCAATTGAAAAGTCCCATTGCCGCATGAAAAACTCTCAAACCTCTCCCATGGCCACCCACCTTCAAACCATTACAACTCCATGATCAAGCCATCTTTTCCCACACTTGTCTTCATTAAAGTTTATCTCCACATCACAAGGAAGAGTTTGATACCAAAATCAAGAAGTTTAGTGAAGATTTGAGAAGTCTCATCCATAGGTAAGTTTGAATTTTTGATTGTTGCTTTGTTAAAGTTTGTAAGGGTGTTATGGGTGTTTGATTTATGAAGAAATTTTTGAGGTTTGATGTTGAATGAGGAAGTGTACTTTTGGCAGCCATGGAAACACCTTGAAGGCAGTTTATTTGTGCTTGTAAATGGTAAATTAAATGATTGATTAAATGTATATTGTGTATGAAATTGTTTGGGTGATGTATACTTAGTATATGTAAATGTAAAATGAAATTTAAAGCTTGGAAAGTAATGGAATGTAAATGTACCATTGTGGCAGTTTGTTAACCCTTGAAGAATGCTGGAATTCATGATTGGTTTATGGAATAATGATGTTAATTTGTGATAGGACTTATGGCAGTTTGAGTGCATGTATGATGGTGTGAAGTTGGGCATGTAAATGAGCATGAATTGGTGATTGAATTATTGTAAATTGAGTTGGACAAATTTTGCACTTGTTGGTGCACATTGAATGTAATTGCAAGCTGCCAAAATGACCTATAATATGTTATAAATTATGTTTAGGTTGTGGTACAACCAGAATTGGTTTGAAGGTTAAGTTTGGTGAGTGTTAAAAGTGATGCTTGATGTGTATGCAAGAATTTCAATAAGGCAGTTTGAGTTTTAGGCCTATAACTTTAAGTGTGTGGCTCCAATTGGTATGAGACCAATTGGAGGTGAAACTAGACACAAAATGTGCCAACTTTCATAAAGGAAGCTTGCCAAAATTCTGTTTGCAAGGTAGCTTGAAAAATGACCAAATCCGGATTAATTGCAATTGAGGCCTGAAAATTGACCAATTGGGCAGCAGTTAGTGTTTAGGCCATAACTCACTCAAAACAGGTCCAATTGACCTGAAATTTTGACCATGAATAGTTAAGACCCATATCTACAAGTCTTATGAAGACACCAAAGCCCAGAAATTACCATAAGCAAGTCAAACAGCTTGCACAAGTTCGGGTCCAAAAACTGGCTGAACCTAAAGTGACCTAAAGTGACCAATTTTGATGCAATTTGACCAGCAATAGTAAAATGACCATAACTTGGTCTACATAACTCAGAATGACCTGAAATTTTGCCCCGCATTTCATAAGACATAGATCTACAAGTTTGTAGTTTTGACCAAAACCTGAAAACCGAGGGAACTAGGTCGTCCGGCTAGGTCAAACGAGTATCCCGGAATCCAGCAAATTGCAAGAAAATACAGTATACATGGAGATGAACTTGGTAACATGTACCAACCCTAAAAGACTATCGAATGTGACATATTAGAAACGTTAAAACCTAATTTACCTAAAACGCATCGAGGTTCGATATATTAAGTTGATTAAGCAAATAATAGCATTCAGTGAATTATTTATCAAACATTATCGTTAGAGACAGTTTAATTAAGTACTGAAACACTTCAAATTGTGTTTCTCAGTTAGCAAAGACTCAGGGAAAGGGAAGAAAACACTGAGTCAAGACCAAGAGACAGTTATCAAAGGTTTGTGCACAGCTAGTTTTTAACTGATTTTGTTTTGAATATTTCATATGATTAAATGACATATTTTCTTATGTATTATGTTTAACAAGCATTGGATTTAATTCAATGATTATTGAAATTGTTATAGTATGTATGAATTTAGCTTTATGAAATGCTATTCCCACAAGTATTAAGCATTGTTATGGATTGAATAAATTATGTTTTGGAAAATTGTGATACAACATGTTTTGAATTGTTATGGTAATTTTCATGAAAAAATGCAAATTTATGATTTGAATTGTGATGAGCATAAAAATTATTGGATATTGGAATTGAATTTGAATCGAATTATATTGTGATTTATGCTCACTAAACGGATTGTGATATTGTTTTATATCTCACTATAGATGCTTGACTAGGTTATTACCCATCTCTCTCATTTGTTGAGAAGACAATGGAGTTAGTTGTGTTTTGATTACCATGGTACGTGCACAGGCTTAGATTTTCCTCTGATTTGAGGTTAGATCTAAGTTTATTTTATCGTTATGGCCCTTGCGGAAGATTCATTATTGTGATGGTACTGTGCACGATGATTCGACCTCCCCAACCATAGGGAGTTAGAATCTGATTCGACCTCCCCGACCATAGGGAGTTAGAATCACATCGAATATGGCCCTTTCGGATTAGTCTTGCATAGTTAGTGAGATAAAGAATGATTTTTGAGATACAGCATGGTTTTTGAGATACAGAATGATTTTTGAGATACAGAATGGTTTTTGAGATACAGAATGATTTTTGAAATACAGAATGGTTTTTTAGATACAGAATGATTTTTGAGATACAGAATGGTTTTTGAAATACAGAATGGTTTTTGAGATACAGAATGGTTTTTGAGATATAGAATGGCTTTTGAATGGTAAAGAATTGTGATTTCAATTATGATTTATGTATAATTGATTTTGTTGGGATTACCTAAATGGTTAGTTATGATTTGATAAATTGAATTTCATGATCGAATTCATTTTATACAAATGATTCACATTATTGGCAATGAATATTTTGAGTTTTGGAATTTGATGAGTATTCAGATTTCCAAATTATTTATTGTAAATTTTGTCAATGTATATTGTACTATGTTTTAAATTATAGTTGTGCACCACTGAGTTTACCACTCAGCGATAGCTTTGTATGCTGTCGCAGGCAAGAAGAGCATAGAGCAGTGAGTAAATTTCTTTGAAGATACATTCAGATCAGCTCCAGGTATACCCATGTACATAGGTTTTGATGTATGCATGTAATAATATGTATGTAAATTATTTGAGCAGTTGTATAAAAACTCTTGTAAAATATTTTGGTGTGTAATTAAATGTAAATCATTGTAATGTAAATTTGGAATTTCAATTATCTGAATAGTTTTGTTATATTAACTGTTGAGCATTGTAATCAAAGAAATGTTTTCTTTTATGGTGAGATTAGTTTGAAAATGATTTGATTGTTTATTGAGAATTGAATTGTGAATTGAAATAAAGTTTATTGGAGTTGTATTTGAGAAAACATATTGGGAGCATTTTCTTTTGCAGGATTGAAGAACTGTTTTATCAAAATACAGTCGGCACTTTGCCGAAATTTTGAAAAAAATTTTATAACACCAAATTTTAATCGATGATTTAAATTTCACGAAAATTGTTTTAAAATCCCTTGTAGTTTATCTAATGGGTTATCAGTAGGCGAAGTACGGTAATTCATTAGGTGTACTACGGGATCATGTTGCATCTTACAGGGAAGTAGGGTGTGACATCCATTACTTGATAAATTTATGTACTTAATTGGCAAATTATATAAGTTAATGAAATATAAGAATTCTAATATTTGAATTGATTATGTAATCATAATGATTCTGAATGAGATTGAATTTGAGAAATTTTTAGACTGAATTTGAGTTTGAGAAACTGATGAGATATTATTGAGATAAATTGAGTTGTGAATTTAAATATGTTGAATCGCTTTTTGCGCTTTAAGAATCATAGTCCAAATTACAGTGAGCACTCACGGATTGTTGTTAAAATATTTGAAATTTCCAAATTAGTTATATGTTAAAAGTAAAAATAGCCTAAACCTCAGATAAAGTTTTTGAACAAATAAATCAAGAACTATAATAAAATCAAATAAGATTAGGTGCTCCGGCACATCGTGTAGCATGCCTTGCTTGACTACACTATAGACGGGTGAGGGGTGTTCCATTTAGTGGTATCAGAGCACGGTTTAGGCGTTCCTAGGCAAAGATAAGTAGAAAGAACTAGTGTGCATACATGTATTGCATTCATAAGAGTCGAGTTGACACTATACAAATCTGTTTGCTTTTGATTATTTAAAGTTAAGATATGGACTCAGAGTCGCATAGGGCATTAGAAAAAGAAGTAGAAAACCTAGTTCATAAGGTTATAACGTAGTGAGTATGTAATGTTCTCGATGTTTGTATTGTAAGCTGCAGATTACAATATTGACATGGGATTATCATATAGAGCTACGTGTTTCCTCATGGTACAGTAAATTAAGAATATTTATAAGTAATCTATAATTTGATACAGTTATGCCCGAATAGAGTACTATTACAGGAAATAAATGTGAGAATTCTAGTAAAAAATTTAAAACTTCAGAACTAGCCTATTGAACGACTACACTTGTAAGGTAGCTAGAGTCAGTGACTCGGTGACATTAATGTGAACTACCTGTACCACAGTAATTGCTATAAGCTTAGAGATATCAGTATGACTTATCATCCTCAGAAGGATGGACAGTCGAAAGGAGTAATTCAGGTAAATTTTGAAACTCATTGAGTTCTTGTAAACAATGAAATGAAATGATAATAATAACCTGTAATATGTGATTAGCCCTCAAGAATACACTGAGAACTTGTGTCATTGAATATAAGGGGAGATGGGACAGATACCTCCCACTAACAGAATTTGTATACAATAATAAGTGTCAAGTTAGCATACAAACGGTACCCTAAGAAACACTGTAAGGGAAAAAAGTACAGAACCCCAGTACATTGAACTGAGTTGGGAAAAGATATCTAGACATTGTGTAACACCCTCCCGGTAACTACTCTGTACATCCTACTGTTCCGGTGACCAGTGTCGGTCCTGACAGCTAGAATGTCCGAAAAAATATTTAAACTAAAGTGAAGAACCAAAATCAACTCAAATATTAATAAGAAAAATTTAGTAAAAATTTTAGAAATAAAATATGACCAAGTTAAACGAGCCGGTGCCCTAGCGATGGGTAACCAGAGGGAAGTTGCGGTTCTCGCAACGAGGAGCCCTAGACCCGGGGAAAAATCATAAAATAATTTTTGGGACTCCAGAGAAGGGTCATTGAGGTTCCCATGGCATTAGAATGCCAAGAAAATATCTAGAAAAATTTTTCAATCGGTATAGACAATTTTGACCCGTTGAGCCAAACGGAGGGCATTTTGGTCATTTCGCCTTCAGAGGTGATTTTTGGCCGACTTGTCCAGTTGAGTAAATAATTAATATGACATAAAATATGAATAAACATTACTAGAAATTAAATTGAAAATGAGTAGTGAAAGAAAAGAAAAGAAAATGCAAAATAATGCAAATAATGACATCATTATGATGTCATTTAAAATGGTCCACCAATCACCTTACAACTAATTCACTTAAAACAACTAAAAGAGGCTGAAATTAGAAGGAAAAAAAATCATCTTCTTCCTTTGGACAAACCATCCGAAATCCCTTCCCTTCTCCCTCCATTAATCTTCAATCAAAAAGCTTGATTCTTCCTTTGTTTCACCACAAAACCCTAACCTCTATTCATTAAAATTTTACCCCACACCTTAAACAACCTTTTGGCAGCCTAGAAAGTGAAGGAAAGTGAAGATTTAACTTGGGAAAATTCTGCCACTTAAAGGTTAGTGCACTATATACCTAAAACTCTTTAATTTCATGAATAGGAACTTGAATTTAGTAAGAAAATGTAATTTAAATGAACAAAACTCATGTGTATGTGTACATGAATTTCGGCTGCCCTATTGAAGGAATAGGAATGAGTATTTTTGAGGAGCTTTGAGTGAACTAGAAACCATGTTTGAAGTTTATAAACATAAGAATAGTGAATTAGTAGCTAACTAAGGTAAATTGTATAAATCATGACTTTGAACTAGGGTTTTGGGAGTAAAATGTGAACTTGGTTTATGCAATTGTTAAAGAATATTCTAATGGTCAATTAGTGACCATTTGAGGAGATTTGACCATTATATGGACTGAAAAAAATGAATGGTAAAGTGAATGACTATGCTGCCTAGGGACAGCAGCAATAAACTGAAATTTCAGTCCAATTACACAGCCATAACTTTGGCTGTGTTGATCCAATTGGTGTTTGGCCAATTGGAAATGAAACTAGGCTTATAATGGCACATTTTTGCTGAAGAAACTATGCCCAAAAGACCAAAGCAAGAGGACCAAAACTTGGCCCCAATCTGGATACCACAATCGATTCTCAGAATGACCAAATGAATAGTAATCGCTCATTTGGCCATAACTCATCAGAGATTTGGTCAAGTGACCTGAAATTTTTACAGCACCAAGTTAAGACATATACAAACAACTTTCATGAAGGAACCTACCCAAATTATGGCCAGAACCCATCCAACCAAGTGACTCTAGTTACTGTTCATGTTACTGTAGATATGGTCAATTCTGCAGATTGGCAATCCGGCCAGCTGTGGTTTTTGGACCATATCTAGAGCTACAAAACTCCAAATGGAGTGATTCAAAAAAGGAAATTCAACTAGACAAAATAAGGAACAATTTTCATGTTTTCCATTTCTTCAAATTCCCATTACAACAGTGTCCAATGGAATAGTAAAGTTGAGCTACAAAAACTGAAAATTCTGCTTCCCTTGGTTTAAACTTTAAAATGGTAAAAATGCTTAATGCCAACAAGTTTTGAATGCCAAATGTGGTATATTGGGACTGCCAAAGTCAATGTACATATTTTCTATCCAAAAGTCAACATTTTTATTGACCAATGAGATGAATAGTGACACCAAAAACTTGAAATTCACAAATTGAAGAATTTAAAGGTTTCAAATGCCTTAGTATACCTAACAAGATTGGTTTGGATAGTTTGGCATGCCAATAGGGTTCGGTTAGCAGTACTGCACATGGCAATATGCCATTCTGTGAATTTTATGGCTTTTAGCCATTCTGACCTTATATTGAGATTTGGCCTTGTGCCTGATATTATTTACAGCTTGTTAGCTGTTCTGTTGCACACCGGGAGATGCATATGTGACCGATGGTGTGACGGCCCGAGGTACTTGATACCCAGTGCCAGTTTACCCGTTTATCCAGTCCAGTCGTCTAGTGTAGGTTACTTGGGCAACCAAATGAATGAAGGTGAACAAAGTTAATAAAATGATGCATATGCCAATACCAAACAAACAAATCATACACATTCTATACATATTTATTTTCTGCTATTTTCTTTTATTTTATTATTGCACCACTAAGCATTATTGCTTAGCGCGTTGCTTTTGCCATGCGTAGGTTCTAGAGATACAGATCATGAGCCCAGTAGACCACAGACTGGGTGAGTCCATCCTGCAGTTCTGCTCAGTGTCCGTGTCACCTCAACTTCTGCAGTGCATTGGTAGGACACTAGGTGTCATTTTGATATTTTGTAGCAAATTTTTATTTCCTCATATGTATTTGAACTTATGTAATGTATCATGATGATCATGTAAATAATGAGAATTATGTTTGTAAATGGAAAAGAGAATGTTTATTTGTGATTTATACTTGATTATCACATGTGATGGATGTTTGAGAAATGAAAAGGTGGTTGAGAACTGAAATGGAGAAATATTGTTGAGATTTTGGATATTGGAGTTTGAAATGATGGAATACAAATATTGGAAGTGTTTTTAACAGGTTCCGAAGAACTGTTTTCTCCATTTTTAGCCGGTACTCTGCCGGATTTTCTTTAAAATTTTCGGAACCTCAAATAAATTATAATTTCAATAAATGACTTAAATAAATTATATTTCACAAGTTATATTCAAAATATTGATGAAAATTTATTTAAGAAAAAAAAATAGAGTGTGCTGGTACACCATGTGATATTACTTACTCGGATATACTGTATACGGGTATGGGGTGTCACATTTAGTAGTATCATAGCACGGTTTAGGCGTTTCTGGGCCTAGATTGAGTCCATACCATGCATTTGTAAGAGTCGAGGTGACACTAATGCAGATCTGTTTGTCTTTGTTATTTTGAATAGGATATGGACCCTTCATCTCAGAGAGCTGTTGAGGAGGAAGTGGAGAGTCATGCTCCACCTGCAGCAGCTGAGACTGGGGGCATAGGAGAACCTGCTCCACCAGCTCAGGTAGAGCCCGCTCAGCCTCCACAGGCCATGTTTCAGCAAATGGCTGATTTCTTTAGACAAATGGCCGGGGTAATGCCAGCACGACCACCACCACCAGCTCCACAGCAGAAATCACACCTGGAAAGGTTAAGAAAGTTTGGGGCAGTGGATTTCTATGGCAAGAGAGAAGATGATTCTGTGGCAGCCGAGAATTGGTTGAACAGAACAGGCAGAGTTCTAAAACAACTCCACTGCACCCCAGAGCAAAATTTAAAGGCTGCCATATCTCTGTTGCAAGATGATGCTTATGAGTGGTGGGACACGGTGTCCAGTGAAGTGCAGCCAGAAGTTGTAACTTGGGACTTCTTCCTCTCTGAATTCAAGAAGAAATATGTGGGTACTGTATACCTGGAAGAGAGAAGAAGAGAGTTTATTAACCTGAGGCAGAGACAGCTGTCAGTGGCCGAATATGAGAAGGAATTCGTAAGATTGAGCCGCTATGGAAGGGAGATAGTCCCTAATGAAGCTGAAAGGTGCAAGAGATTCGAAGAGGGACTAAATGACAACATCAAGATCCAGCTCACTGCCTTGGGAATCACAGAATTTAGCAAGTTAGTGGAAGCAGCAATAAGGGTTGAAAAAGTGAGAATCAGTGTGCAGACCAGAAGGGATAGACAGCAGAAGAGGGGCCCGGGTCAGTCTAGCTCATCTCCTGCACCTGGGAAGAAGTTCAAGGGTCCACCGCACGAGTTCAGTCGGCTACAAGGTCGAAGTGGTCTCGGGGCCCAGGCCACGAGATACCCCTAGGAGAGGAGTCCACACCATCAGTGTGCAGCTCTCCAGGGATGGGGTTCAGGGGACCAGCCCCAACATCTTCTGCATGTCCACACTGCCTGAAGTGGCACAAGGGGGAGTGTTGGAGAGTGACTGGTGCCTGTTTGAGGTGTGGGTCAACAGAGCATCAGTTGAGAAACTGTCCGCGCAGAACTATTACAGCTGCTCCAACACAAGCAGACAGACCTACTCCTGTATCACAAAGGGGTAGGAAACCTGGTAAATCAGAGGTAGTGGGACCATCACAGAGGCCGGCATCTGAGCCAGCAGAGAGGCCGGAATGCACCACCGCCGAAATTATGCCCCGAGAGCTCGGGAGGAGCAAGATGCCCGGGCGTCATCAGTGCGTTCTCCTCTACAATACTCCTGCATGCCTTGGTGGATCCAGATCCACTCACTCATACATCTGCATCAACCTACCCGTAGAAAGGGGGATATCGGTAGGAGAGTGACCAAGACATTCTGGTCACTAATCCATTGGGTCACAGTGTGGTAGTGAACAAATTGTACAAGGGTTGCCCGTTAAGGATTCAGGGGTATGAATTCTTGGCCGACCTGATTGAGTTACCCTTCCACGAGTTTGACGTGATTTTGGGAATGGACTGGTTGTCATGTCATCAGGCAATAGTTAATTGCAAATTGAAGAGAATTTTTCTAAAAACTTCAGAGGGTAATGAGATCACAGTTGTGGGGGAAAGGACAGATTTCTTGTCCAATGTCATCTCAGCCACTGTTGCAAGAAGAATGATGAGAAAAGGCTGTGAAGCCTACCTAGCACATGTGGTGGATACTAGGCAGGCTAAGCCAAACCTGGGTGACATACCCACAGTAAGAGACTTCCCAGAGGTATTTCCCGAAGAGTTGCCTGGTTTGCCACCAGAAAGGGAAGTTGAATTTGCTATTGAGACACTGCCGGGTACAGCACCCATTTCCATTGCTCCTTATAGGATGGCACCCACTGAATTGAGGGAGTTGAAAACTCAGTTGCAAGAGTTGCTGGATAAGGGGTTCATACGCCCCAGTGTGTCACCATGGGGAGCTCCAGTGCTGTTTGTGAAAAAGAAGGATGGGACTTTGAGGCTATGCATTGATTACCGGCAGTTGAATAAAGTGACTGTGAAGAACAAATATCCGTTGCCTAGAATTGATGATCTGTTTGATCAGTTGAAGGGAGCAGGAGTATTTTCTAAGATTGATCTCAGATCAGGGTATCATCAGTTGAGGGTGAAGGATGCAGATGTGCCAAAGACTGCATTCAGGACCCGATATGGGCATTATGAGTTCCTAGTGATGCCCTTTGGCCTAACAAATGCACCAGCGGCATTCATGGACCTTATGAACCGTATCTTCCATCCACACTTAGATCGGTTCGTAGTGGTCTTTATTGATGATATTTTGGTGTATTCTAAGACTAGGGAAGAACATGATGAGCATTTGAGGATTGTTCTGCAAACCCTGAGAGAAAAGAAGCTGTATGCTAAGTTGTCCAAGTGTGACTTTTGGTTGGATGAGATTGCATTCCTTGGACACATAGTGTCAGCTGATGGGATTAGGGTGGATCCCAAGAAAATAGAAGTAGTGATGGAATGTAAGCCTCCCGAGAATACAAATCGAGGTCAAGCTTCTTGGGGCTAGCTGGTATTACAGAAGATTTGTGAAGGGATTTTCCTAATAATCGCTCCAATGACCAAGTTGTTACACAAGAATGTCGATTTGACCGGAATGACAAGTGTCGGACCAGCTTTGAGAAGTTGAAGACTATGTTGACAGAGGTGTTAACACACCCAGATGTCGAGAAAGGACTTTGTGGTCTACGGTGATGCCTCTCATAATGGGTTAGGGTGTGTATTGATGCAAGAGGGGAAAGTGATCGCCTATGCTTCGGTGCACTAAGGCCACATGAACAGAACTACCCTACCCATGATCTAGAGCTCGCGGCAATTATCTTCGATCAAGATATGGAGGCATTACTTGTATGGTGAAAAGTGCTACATTTACAGCACCACAAGAGCACGAAATACTTGCCAACCCTGAAGGAGCTCAACCTTAGACAGAGGCGATGGATTGAGTTCTGAAAGACTATGATTGTGTAATTGACTACCATCCCGGGAAGGCAAATGTAGTTGCTGATGCTTTGAGCAGAAAATCCATGACAGCCTTGAGATCATTGAATGCCCGTCTATCTTTGATTCGAGATGGAGCTATTTTGGCTGAGTTGCAAGTGAGGCCAAACCTGCTACAACAGATTTTAGATAGGCAAAAAGTAGATGAAAAGTTATCGCTATTATGAGCAAAATCCCGCAGGGAAAAGCGGTGACTATGAGGTGAAAGCAGATGGGTGTATGCACTACAAAGGAAGACTGTGTACGGATAATGGGGAATTGAAGGCCAGTATTCTAAAAGAGGCACACACCAGTGTATATGCTATGCACCCAGGAAGTACAAAGATGTATCATGATCTAAAGCTTCAGTATTGGTGGCCTGGTATGAAGAAGGACATAGCTGACTATGTGACTAAATGCTTGACATGTCAGCAAGTCAAAGTCAAGGCAAGTTCCATCGGGTTTGCTACGACCTATACGCATACCTGAATGGAAATGGGATCGGGTCACCATGGATTTTGTAAGTGGTCTACCTCTCACTCGGAAGAAACATGATGCAGCATGGGTGATAGTTGATAGATTGACGAAGTCAGCACACTTTCTGCCAGTTAGGACTGACTACTCACTAGAGAAGTTAGCAGAATTGTATATCAGTGAGATAGTTAGACTGCATGGAATTCCACTTTCCATCATATCTGATCGAGACCCAAGGTTCACATCGAGATTTTGGAAAAAATTGCATTAGTCCTTGGGTACACAACTCCATTTCAGCACAGCTTTCCATCCTCAGACGGATGGGCAATCTGAAAGAGTAATCCAGGTAAACAATTGAAACCAATTAGATAAATACACATATTGAACTGAAATGATAACAATAACATGAAAAATATGTCAGGTCCTTGAGGATATGCTGAGGAGTTGTGTCATTGAGTTTGAGGGAAGCTGGGATAGATACCTCCCACTGGCAGAATTTGCATACAACAATAGCTACCAAGCTAGCATCCAAATGGCCCCATATGAAGCACTGTATGGGAGAAAATGTAGAACTCGAGGTCTTTGGACTGAATTGGCGAAGACAAGCGGTGGGGCCGGACACGGTGAAGCAGATCGAGGAGAAAGTAAAACTAATCAAAGCCAACCTGAAGGTTGCCTCAGACAGACAGAAATCTTATGCCGACCTGAAGAGAAAAGAAATAGAATATGCGGTTGGCGACAAAGTGTTCCTCAAGGTGTCACCGTGGAAGAAAGTATTGAGGTTTGGAAGGAAAGGTAAGTTAAGCCCTAGGTTCATTGGCCCATATGAAGTCATTGAACGTGTGGGTCCAGTGGCCTATAGGCTAGCTTTACCACCAGAGCTGGACAAGATCCACAATGTATTCCACGTGTCCATGCTAAGAAGATATCACTCAGACCCTTCACATGTCATCTCCAGGGAAGAAATTGAAATACAACCGGATTTGACTTATGAAGAAGAACCTCTACGGATCCTAGCTCGGGAAGTAAAAGAATTAAGGAGCAAGCAGATTCCACTAGTGAAAGTGCTTTAGAGGCACCACAACACCGAGGAGGCAACTTGGGAAAGTGAAGAGACGATGAGGCAACAGTTCCCTCAACTGTTTGCATCAGGTAAATTTCGAGGACGAAATTTAAATTAGAGGGGAAGAGTTGTAACACCCTCCCGGTAACTACTCTGTACATCCTACTGTTCCGGTGACCAGTGTCGGTCCGGACAGCTAGAATGTCCGGAAAAATATTTAAACTAAAGTGAAGAACCAAAATCAACTCAAATATTAATAAGAAAAATTTAGTAAAAATTTTAGAAATAAAATATGACCAAGTTAAACGAGCCGATGCCCTAGCGATGGGTAACCAGAGGGAAGTTGCGGTTCTCGCAACGAGGAGCCCTAGACCCGAGGAAAAATTCATAAAATAATTTTTGGGACTCCAGAGAAGGGTCATTGAGGTTCCCATGGCATTAGAATGCCAAGAAAATACCTAGAAAAATTTTTCAATCGGTACAGACAATTTTGACCCGTTGAGCCAAACGGAGGGCATTTTGGTCATTTCGCCTTCAGAGGTGATTTTTGGCCGACTTGTCTAGTTGAGTAAATAATTAATATGACATAAAATATGAATAAACATTACTAGAAATTAAATTGAAAATGAGTAGTGAAAGAAAAGAAAAGAAAATGCAAAATAATGCAAATAATGACATCATTATGATGTCATTTAAAATGGTCCACCAATCACCTTACAACTAATTCACTTAAAACAACTAAAAGAGGCTGAAATTAGAAGGAAAAAAAATCATCTTCTTCCTTTGGACAAACCAGCCGAAATCCCTTCCCCTCTCCCTCCATTAATCTTCAATCAAAAAGCTTGATTCTTCCTTTGTTTCACCACAAAACCCTAACCTCTCTTCATTAAAATTTTACCCCACACCTTAAACAACCTTTTGGCAGCCTAGAAAGTGAAGGAAAGTGAAGATTTAACTTGGGAAAATTCTGCCACTTAAAGGTTAGTGCACTATATACCTAAAACTCTTTAATTTCATGAATAGAAACTTGAATTTAGTAAGAAAATGTAATTTAAATGAACAAAACTCATGTGTATGTGTACATGAATTTCGGCTGCCCTATTGAAGGAATAGGAATGAGTGTTTTTGAGGAGCTTTGAGTGAACTAGAAACCATGTTTGAAGTTTATAAACATAAGAATAGTGAATTAGTAGCTAACTAAGGTAAATTGTATAAATCATGACTTTGAACTAGGGTTTTGGGAGTAAAATGTGAACTTGGTTTATGCAATTGTTAAAGAATATTCTAATGGTCAATTAGTGACCATTTGAGGAGATTTGACCATAATATGGACTGAAAAAAATGAATGGTAAAGTGAATGACTATGCTGCCTAGGGACAGCAGCAATAGACTGAAATTTCAGTCCAATTACACAGCCATAACTTTGGCTGTGTTGATCCAATTGGTGTTTGGCCAATTGGACATGAAACTAGGCTTATAATGGCACATTTTTGCTGAAGAAACCATGCCCAAAAGACCAAAGCAAGAGGACCAAAACTTGGCCCCAATCCGGATACCCTGCAACTGATTCTGCAGAATGACCAAATGAATAGTAACTGTTCATTTGGCCATAACTCACTGTAGATTTGGTCAATTGACCTGCAATTTTTACAGCAACAAGTTAAGACATATACAAACAACTTTTATGAAGAAACCTACCCCAAATTATGGCCAGAACCCATCCAACCAAGTGACTCTAGTTACTGTTCATGTTACTGTAGATATGGTCAATTCTGCAGATTGGCAATCCGGCCAGCTGTGGTTTTTGGACCATATCTAGAGTTACAAAACTCCAAATGGAGTGATTCAAAAAAGGAAATTCAACTAGACAAAATAAGGAACAATTTTCATGTTTTCCATTTCTTCAAATTCCCATTGCAACAGTGTCCAATGGAATAGTAAATTTGAGCTATAAAAACTGAAAATTCTGCTTCCCTTGGTTTAAACTTTGAAATGGTAAAAATGCTTAATGCCAACAAGTTTTGAATGCCAAATGTGGTATATTGGGAGTGCCAAAGTCAATGTACATATTTTCTATCCAAAATTCAACATTTTTGTTGACCAATGAGATGAATAGTGACACCAAAAACTTGAAATTCACAAATTGAAGAATTTAAAGGTTTGAAATGCCCTAGTATATCTAACAAGATTGGTTTGGATAGTTTGGCATGCCAATAGGGTTCGGTTAGCAGTACTGCACATGGCAATATGCCATTCTGTGAATTTTATGGCTTTTAGCCATTCTGACCTTGTATTGAGATTTGGCCTTGTGCCTGATATTATTTACAGCTTGTTAGCTGTTCTGTTGCACACCGGGAGATGCATATGTGACCGATGGTGTGACGGCCCGAGGTACTTGATACCCAGTGCCAGTTTACCCGTTTATCCAGTCCAGTCGTCTAGTGTAGGTTACTTGGGCAACCAAATGAATGAAGGTGAACAAAGTTAATAAAATGATGGATATGCCAATACCAAACAAACAAATCATACACATTCTATACATATTTATTTTCTGCTATTTTCTTTTATTATATTATTGCACCACTAAGCATTATTGCTTAGCGCGTTGCTTTTGCCACGCGTAGGTTCTGGAGATACAGATCGTGAGCCCAGTAGACCACAGACTGGGTGAGTCCATCCTGCAGTTCTACTCAGTGTTCGTGTCACCTCAACTTCTGCAGTGCATTGGTAGGACACTAGGTGTCATTTTGATATTTTGTAGCAAATTTTTATTTCCTCATATGTATTTGAACTTATGTAATGTATCATGATGATCATGTAAATAATGAGAATTATGTTTGTAAATGGAAAAGAGAATGTTTATTTGTGATTTATACTTGATTATCACATGTGATGGATGTTTGAGAAATGAAAAGGTTGTTGAGAACTGAAATGGAGAAATATTGTTGAGATTTTGGATATTGGAGTTTGAAATGATGGAATACAAATATTGGAAGTGTTTTAACAGGTTCCGAAGAACTGTTTTCTCCATTTTTAGCCGGTACTCTGCCGGATTTTCTTTAAAATTTTCAGAACCTCAAATAAATTATAATTTCAATAAATGACTTAAATAAATTATATTTCACAAGTTATATTCAAAATATTGATGAAAATTTATTTAAGAAAAAAAAAATAGAGTGTGCTGGTACACCGTGTTACATTACTTACTCGGATATACTGTATACGGGTATGGGGTGTCACACATTGATATAGAGTCTTATAATTATTTTGATATTTTTGTCAGAAAAGAATGATTTAGGTATTTGAAAATATATTTAGAAGTTGTAGTGCTATTCCCTCTGGAAGCAAGAATAGATACCTTTCATTGATGGAGTTTGTGTATAGTGATATTTATTAAATAAGCATGAAGATACCAAGGTATAAGGTCTTGTATGAGATAAATGCAGAATACCTAGACAAAGGGTAATTTAACAGAGTTGGAATTGGTAAAAGAGACTGAAGGACTAGTAAGGATTCCAGTATGACAAATCAGAGAACTAATGAATAATAGACTTTCATGAGTATAAATAATAAAGGCAAAAGAAAACAATGGTGGGAAAGTGAATAAAATTTTGAGATAAAGATAAGCTCAGTTGTTTGAATCCGATGAATTTCAAGGACGAAATTCCTTTTTACAGGGGAAGAGTTGTAACATCCTCGCTTTACGTAGTCCGTATGTTCTACTGTTCCGACGACTAATGTCTGCCCCGGAAAGTCGAAATGTCTGGAACAACACTTAATTGACAGTGAGAAAGTATAAAATAATGAAATATGTGATGAGAAAAATTAAGGAAAAATAAAAGAGATAAAATGTGACTAAGTTAAACGAGCCAAACCCGTAGCGATGGGTGACCGCACCGGGAAGTTACGGCGAGGACCGTTGACTAGCCCTGGATGGCGGGGAACTCGGGGAAATATTTTCAGGACATAATTAAAGGTCTATTGAGGTGTAATTGACATTGGAAATGTCAAAGAAAAATTAATAAGTTAGTATAAATGAAAAACGAAAATTAAAGAAACGAAAATTTAACCTCAATGTCCATTAAAAATAAGAGGTATTAAATTTTGAAAATTTCATGAAAAATGATCCTTGTACCATGGGCAACATATAGGCAGCAAAAAGGAGAGGAAATTCCAAGGATTTTTCAAGCTCAAGTTGAGGTTAGTGCTAGTTTTTTATCCCTTGCTTCATTAAAGTTTGTATTAAGGTTGAGATGACTTGAATAGTGAAGAAATTTGAAGGATTTGATGAGTTATTGATATATTCAATTTTGGACAGCCATGAAAGTTTGTTGTGGTTGAGTTTTTCTTACCTCTATTGGATGGGAATTAAGGTTGATTAACCCAAGTGGAAGTTATAGTAAGTTAATATTCAAGTATGTATATGTTAGTACTTGAATTAAGGGTTTAGTAGTGGGACTTTGATGCTTTAGTAAACTACCATGTTGGGCAGCCTTAAATATCATGAATTTGTGTGTGAGTTTATGAAATTTATCAATGAAATATGATGGTGTTGAATGGTGGGCAGTTTGTGTAATTGCCATGGAAGTGTATGTGTGATATATGTATTGTTGTACATTGAATTTGGGTTGAAGTAAATGTTAAACATTAATGGTGTATTGTGTGCATTGAGCACTTGAGTGTTCTGCCCAAAATGCTTGCTGGAATTGTGTACAATATATATATAAGTGCCATGATTAAATGTTGAAGTATTGGGAGGAGGAGGATTGTCAAAATTGGAAGTGCGATGTTCAAATGCAGGTTGTGTATGTTAGCAGCGCCTAAATTAGGTCATAAGTGCAAAACTGTGAACCCAATTGGTATGAGGCCAATGGGGGGTGAAACTAGACATCAAATAGGCCAACTTTCATATAGAAATGTTGCCAAAATTCTGCCTAGAAACTAACCTTAAAAATGACCAAATCCGGAATGGCAACATTGTAAACCCAGATTTTTGACTATATGAATAGTAGTCATTAGAATGACCATAACTCACTCAAACCAGATCCAATTGATCTGAAATTTTTACCATGGATAGCTTAGACATAGAGCTACAATTCTTATGAAGACACTAAAGCCCAGAAATGGCCAGAACCAAGTCAAATAGCTTGAAAAATTTGGGTACCAAAACTACAAGAACTAAAAGTGACCTAAAATTGACTAAATTTTGCACTAAAGGTGCAATCTATCCAGCTTTAGTAAATTGACCATATCTTGGTCTATACAACTCAGAATGACCTGAAATTTTGCCCAGAGTGCAATAAGACATAGAGCTACAATTTTGCTTCTTTGACCAGAAGCTAAAAACCAAGAGAAATAGGACTTTATGCTAGACCAATCTAGCACTCAAAAATTGAGAATTTGACATTAACATACATTGAAGCCTTGAAGTAATTTGGCAATAAATGCCAACTGGTGAGAATTGTAAATGGCACTATACTGGCAGCATATTGAAATGTGAATTGTGACATGTTGATACTAGAATCAACTTATGCATGATGTATGAAAAGGTCAAAATTTTCATTGACCAGTGAATTGTATAATGACCAGTAAACCCTAAAAATAAATATTTAATCCTGTAATATGCCCTAGTTTGCCTAGTTGACTAGTTCGGATAGGTTGGCATGCCAATAGGATTCTGACAGCTGTTCTGTAAATGACTTTACGTCATATTATGTTTTATGGCTTATTATGCCATACTATGATTTTAATAGCCTATGGCTATACAGATTGTGTTATTATACTCGGCTTAATGCCTAATTGATTATATGGCTTTTTAGCCACACTGTTTGCACACCAGGAGATACTTTGTGACCGATGGTGTGACGGCCCGAGGTACTAGGTACCCAGTGCAACTATATCTGTTTATCTAGTCTGGTCAGTGTATAGGCTACACGGGCAGTCAATTAAAACATTATTCAATTTAGGCAGTTAAGTTAAGTTAAGTTAAGCATAATGAAGTTTTTGTACAATAAAATTTAGTATTGAATGAAATGAGTAAAAGAGATTAGCAATATAAACATAACAAAAATATAATTTGCAGAACCGTAGAGACTTCAAAGACAACACAGTTAGAATAATTTGTATACTGGGTAGTATTACTGAAAGGTTATAAATTTAGCACTTCCAAAGAGGAACAAACTTGTATATAAGATGGTTAATATTAGAAACATTCAAGTAAATCAAATTGATTATTCAATATTTAAATTATGCTCTATCCTTTCTTTATTTGTATATATTATTTCTTGTTATACTATTGCACCACTATGCAGAAATGCTTAGTGCGATGGAATTGCTTTCTTGCGCAGGTACTGAAAGTAAAACCAGTAGACTGTCGACTGAGATTTTTGGAGTCCAAATCTGCAGAAGTGTCAGAAGAGTTCAAAATTGTCACCTCCTCAACAATGCATGTAGATAGGGCTCATTTTAAGCATGTTTTCTATTCTGTACATTATAATTACTGCTTATATTGTAATGTGAATTAATAATTATAATTTCATTTGTATATCCAGTACTTGATAAATTTATGTACTTAATTGGAAAATTATGTATGTTAATAAAATATAAGAATTCTGATATTTGAATTGATTATGTAATCATAATGATTCTGAATGAGATTGAATTTGAGAAATTTTGAGGCTGAATTTGAGTTTGAGAAACTGATGAGATATTATTAAGATAAATTGAGCTGTGAATTTAAATATGTTGTGAACTGTTTTTGGCAGGTTCATAAGAACTGTTAGTCTAAATTACAGCCGGAACTCTGCCGGATTATTGTTAAAATATTTGAAATTTCTAAATTAGTTATATGATAAAAGTAAAAATAGCCTAAACCTCAGATAAAGTTTTTGAATAAATAAATCAAGAACTATAATGAAATCAGATAAGATTAGGTGCTCCGGCACTCTATGTGACACGCCTTGTTCGGCTACACTGTAAACGGGTGAGGGGTGTTACACTGTATGGGAGGAAATGTATAACTCCAGTGTGCTGGACTGAATTGGGTGAAGATAAACTGGTAGGGCCAGACCTGGTGAAACAGACTGAGGAGAAGGTAAAGCTAATCAAAGCCAATATGAAGGTTGCCTCAGACAGTAAAAAATCATATGCCGACCTGAAGGGAAAAGAAATAGAATATGCAGTGGGTGACAAAGCGTTCCTCAAGGTGTCACCATGGAAGAAGGCACTAAGGTTTAGAAGAAAAGATAAGTTAAGCCCTAGGTTCATTAGCCCATATGAAGTCATTGAACGTGTGGGTCTAGTGGCCTAAAGGCTAGCTTTACCACCAAAGCTGGACAAGATCCACAATGTGTTCCACGTGTCTATGCTAAGAAGATACCACTCAGATCCTTCATATGTCATCTCCATGGAAGAAATTGAAGTACAACCGAATTTGACATATGAAGAACCCATACGGATCCTGGCTCGGGAAGTGAAAGAGTTGAGGAATAAGCAGTTTCCACTGGAGAAAGTGCTTTGGAGGCACCACAACACCGAAGAGGCAACTTGGGAAAGTGAAGAGACGATGAGGCAATAGTTCCCTCAACTATTTGCATTAGGTAAATTTCGAGGACGAAATTTAAATTAGAGGGAAAGAGTTGTAACACCCTCCCTGTAGCAACTCCGTACATTCTACTGTTTCGGTGACCAGTGTCAGTCTGGACAGCTAGAACGTCCGGAAAAATATTTAAACTAAAGTGAGGAACCATAATTAACTCAAATATTATTAAGAAAAATTTAGGAAAAATTTTAGAAATAAAATACAACCAAGTTAAATGAGCCGATGCCCTAGCGATGGGTAACCCAGTGGGAAGTTGCAGTTCTCGCAATTAGGAGCCCTAGACCCAGGGAAAAATTCATAAAATAATTTTTGGGACTCCAGAGAAGGGTCATTGAGATTCCTATGGCATTAGAATACCAAGAAAATGCTTAGAAAAATTTTTCAATCGGTACAAACAATTTTGGTCTGTTAAGCCAAACGGAGGGCATTTTGGTCATTTCGCCTTCAGAGGTGATTTTTGGCTGACTTGTCCAGTTAAGTAAATAATTATTATGACACAAAATATGAATAAATATTGCTAAAAATTAAATTGAAAATGAGTAGAAAAGAAAAGAAAAAGAAAAGGATAAAAAAACTCAAATTTTGACATCATAATGAAGTCATTAAAACTCCCATCCAATTAAAACTTGACAAACCCCTTTTTAAGACATAAAAGAGAATAAATGAAAGGAAAAATAAACTCATCTTCTTCCTTGCTAAAGGTTGGCCGAACCAGCTCCATGGACCCTCCACCATAGTTCAAGCTTCAAAGCTTGAAACCCTTACTCATCTCACCCCAAAACCCTAAACACTCTTCATAAATATTAACCCCCACATCAAGAGCAAGGTTTTAATTATCATAAAGTGAAGAAATTCTAAGGTTTATACAAGCCAATAAAGAGACCAAAGAGGTTAGTGCATGTTAATTACTTAATCTTGTTTATTTCTTAAAATTTAGTTTGAATATGAACAAATAATTAAGAAATTGAGATAAATCATGTGTGAAATTGAGAATGGAATTTTGGCCAGCTTTATGGAAGTGGTAGTTGATGGTTTTGATGGATTTAAAATGGCTTAGAAATGGTATTGATGTGTAAACATAAATTTGAAATGGATTAGTATGCCTAATTGAAATGTGTTGTGTAAACCTTGAATTGGAGCTAGGGTTTGGACACAAAAACTTAGATCTTGTTCATGTGTTAGTGAATGAAAGTTTAAATGGTCAATTAGTGACCATTTGGCTGTGTATGATGAAGAATTGAAGTGAGTTGAGGCTTGGCATTTGTGTATGGGTGAGTTACCTTGGCTGACCTGCAGGACTGAGCATGAGTCCAGCAGATTTGGGCAGTCATAAATGGAGTTGTAGAGGTTCAATTGGTGCAAGGCTAATTGGACATGAAACTAGACACATAATGGCACCACTTTGGTGAAGAAACCCTGCCCAGAAAACCAAATCAAGTTGGCTTAAAAATTACCCTAATCCGGGTGACTTGCATTCTGCCTAGGCAAAATGACTAAATGAACAGTATTTATTCATTTGGTTATAACTCAGTGTAGAAAGGTCTAATTGACCTGAAATTTTACCAGCACAAATCTGAGACATATAACTACAACTTTTATGGAGAACATAAATCCAAATTCTGACCATAACCTAGTCAAATTGCCGACCAAACTTAGGTTACCAAATTTGGCAGAACCAGTTTTGCCCAGAATTTTAGATTCTGTCCAATCCAGCCAGTTATGATTTTTAGGCCATAACTTGAGCTGCAAAACTCCAAATAGAGTAATCCAAAAAAGGAAATATAACTAGACAAAATAAGGAACAACTTTCATGAATACAACTTTGCCAAATTCCTACTGTAAAAATGACTAATGGAACAATAAACACAAGACTTGAAATCTGAAAATTTTGAACAACTAGCACTAAGCTTAGAAATGGTATTGGCAACCAATACCAACAACTTTAGAATGCAAAATGTGGTATGTTGGTAGTATTAGAACCAATGTACCTATTATTTATGCAAAAGTCAACATTTTAGTTGACTAATGAAATGAATAGTAACACCTAAACTTAAATTTCAAGAATTGTACAATTTAAAAGTGTAACATGCCCTAGTATACCTAGCAAAATTAGTTTGAATAAGTTGGCATGCCAATAGGGTTCAGTTAGCAGTACTACACATGGCATTATGCCATTCTGTGATTTTATGGCTTTTAGCCATTCTGACATTGTGATGATACTTGGCCTTGTGCCTAATATTTATTACAGCTTATTAGCTGTTCTGTTGCACACCGGGAGATACATATGTGACCGATGGTGTGACGGCCCGAGGTACTTGATACCCAGTGCCAGTTTACTCGTTTATCCAGTCCAATCATTCGGTATAGGTTACTTGGGCAACTAAAAATAGAAGTAGATAAATTTAATGAAATTATGAATACAATAAGTACAAAATAAATAAGATTACCAATAATGATCAAAAAATTATCTGCATAAGACATCAGAACATGCACTGCATATTTATTTTTTGTTATTTCTTTTTATTTTATTATTGGCACCACTAAGCATTATTGCTTAGCGCGTTGCTTTTTGCCACGCGTAGGTTCTGGAGAGACCGACCGAGAGCCCAGTAGACCACAGACTAGGTATGATCTTCTGTAGCTCTGCATAGTGTCTGTGTCACCTCACCGACATCAGTACATTGGTAGGACACTAGGTTTCATTTTGGGTATTTTGTAATTAACTTTTATTTTATCATATGAAATTGAGACTCATGTAATGTATTTTGTTATCAATGTAAATAGTGGAAATTATGTTTATGAATGAAAAAGTGAATATTTATTTATGACTTGTACATGAATATCCTATGTAATGAATGAATGAGAAATGGGAGTATATTTGAGAAATATTGAGATTTTGTTGATGAAATGGAGTTTGGGAGTGATTGAAAATTTTGGAAGTGTTTTTCACAGGTTCCGAAGAACTGTTTTATCCATTTTTAGCCGACATTCTGCCGGATTTTCTATAAAATTTACGGAAGCTCAAATAAATTATAATTTCAATAAATGACTTAAATGAATTATATTTCACAAATTGTACTTCATAACTATGAAAAAAATAAATTAGGAAGAATAAAAATGATTGAATTAAAATAGGGTGTTCCGGTACACTGCGTGGCATATCTTGCTCGGCTACATCGTAGATGGGTAAGGGGTGTCACACTTATTTTATGCAGGATTTTTCTTAGAAATTGAAAAATAGAAAACAAAAACTAATTTCCACAAGTAATATATATATATATATATATATATTGAAATTTATTATGATAATTTTATATCTAAAATGTAATTTTATGATTTTAGAAAATCTGTAGATGTGTAAATTTAATTTTATTCCTTTTCATATTTTATATAGTTTCCTATATAATTTTATAAAATATATAATAAATATTAAAAATTAAAACCTAAAATATAAAGGGCCAACAGTTATTTATAAATGAAAGTGAGTGAAGATTCGCTGTTTCTGTATATTTATCTTCTTCAAAATAGTCGATCCCTTTCATTAGGGTACTTGTTTTGGTTGATACTTTCTATGGAGAAGATTAAGCTACGTAAGTCAAAACAAGCCATTGGACTAGTGGCTTGATTACATGCCTCAAAATTTCAATAAAAGAAAATTTTAAAAACATTGACAATTATTGATAATCTTTCACTTAGTATTATTAGAATCATTTACAAGATTAAAAAGTTTCAGAGTTTGGACTCTGATCAGAATACAATAAATCAAATGAAAAAATTGTGAATTTTATACCATTTAATTAGCGCCAAGATTAAACAAAAGGACATGCAACTGGCTTAACATAAACTTCGAGAGCATGGAGGTTAAACTCTCGCAGCAACAAATGTAGAGGAGTTAGAGAAACACAACAAAATCCTCTTGATGCAGACTGCCTTGCTTTGCTAATTGATCAGCAATGGAGTTAGCTTCACATAAAATGTGAACAAAAGATACATGAGGCAGCTTATCAAATAAAAAAAAAAAAAGACACATAAGGCAATGACATCTTGAGATTTATGGCTGACTTGATCTTGAGCCAAAACTTACCCCAGTCTAAACTATTCTTTTTTCTCTTTGAGCTAGGTTGATGAACTTGAGTTTCAAAACATGTGTAGGTTATGTGAGGGCTATTAATTATATATTTTGTTATTACCAACAAGAAAATATTTTGACAATCTTGGCACTTGATAAATCATCACCTCTTTCTACGAGAGAGTGTTTCAACTTTTAAGGATGACAAAAGTCATCAACGCAATTTTTCGATAAGTAAATAAATTTTATTAATAATAAAGGTAGGAAAAACTTAGCAAACATCACCATACTAACCCTAACCAACAGGATTCCTCGATCGTGAGAACCAACTTAGGTGATGAATGCTAAGTGGAAAAACCTAGCAAGAAGTTACAGAAAATTCATAAAAGTAAGAAGTTACAGAAAATTCATAAAAGTAATTAACTATATTAACAATATAAATGCAGTACAAAATCTATCTAAAAACACTAAAACAACAAAACAAAGGACTTGCATGACAAATACAAAGAAGACATTAGTGTAACTATAAATCATGAGAAGCAATAATTGTTAGAACATTTACCTCAAATACCACCAAATTTTTAGCCCCAGGCAATCCAAGAAATGAAAATATGCATACCTCCATCGTCTATTAACCACAAGAGTACCCAAAACACTCCAAAAGCCCATAATGAATCCAAGTGCCATGCTTATATAAAACCAAACTTCAAGACCATCATCACATTTTCCTTTTCCTTCTTCATTTGTAATGCTGAATATAACAGCATATATGTTGCAATTCTTAGTGAGTGGAGGTCCACAAAGTCCTTTATTGCCAATGAAACTAGAGGAATTGAAAGTCAGCAATTGAGTGCTTGAAGGAATTCTCCCACTCAAGTCATTATTGGATAGGTTCAAGAGGCTCAAAAATGTTAAATTTGCAATGCTCTAAGGGATTCCTCCAAATAATTGATTTTGAGAAAAATCCAAAACTTGTAGCCATTTCATAGCGCCTATATTCTCAAGAATCTTTCGAGATAATAAATTATCTAATAAATTAAGAGATAGCAATGTTAAAAGGCTCGTTATTTCTTTTGGAATATTTCCAGATAAATTATTATCAGAAAAATCTATACTTTTCACAAATTTTAGAATAGTGTCATGCTCAACCATTCTTCATTTCATCATAATGAATGCTTCATCTCCATAAAATGAATATGCACTCAACAAATTAAAAACTTGCCCCACCGATTTAATTGTAGCCATTGCACTTAGGTCTTTTATGTAGCTTGGGATAGTCCTAGAGAGATTATTGTGAGAAAGGTCTAGAATCTACAAAGAAGCCAAATGACAAAGCTCCTTAGGTATATATCCATGGAGCTTATTTGTGCAAAGGTTGAGAATAATCAAATACGAAAGCCTTTCCCTCATCCATCTTGGAATGTGCCCAATCAATTGATTTTCACTAAAGTCAAGTGTGATTAACCCTACACAATTTTGAAGTGCCAAAGGTATTTCACCAAAGAGGCTGTTATTGCGAAGATGCAAGGATTTAAGGGATGTTAATGCCCCAATCGACTTGGGAATTGTTGTGTACTGCGGAAGCGTATAAACTACAAAGAAATAAAACAAATATACAAAACACCAATATTTACGTGGTTCACTCTCTCAACATAGGGTTATATCCACGAGTATGCCATCTTTCACTATCAACAATAATAAATAAATCATCATTACAAGCTCATACCTATACTACCCATCAACCTAATTACACCTAATAGAATCAATACTACATCAAACTGCTCATATTAAATATATTAGCTAGTCCCTCTCAGTCTCCTCTAGACATAGCCTAATATATTTACTATTACAATACTACACCACAAAAGGTGCCTTCAACTATTATGGGCAAGAGCCCTCTCACCAATAGACAAGAATCCCTTCCTCTTGAATTCTATGTCCTTACTCCACTTTACGTCAGAGCATCTCTCCACTGCAATGGGCAAGTGCCTCTCATCAATGGGTAGAGCCAAATCTATAGCAATTGGCAAAGCCCCTCTCTACAATGGGTGACAGCCTTACTCTATAGGCTGAAAGCCATTCTCTTCAATAGGCAAAAGTCAAATAACCTTTTTCATTATTCTCCTATTTATAGTGATAATTCTCTCAATCCTTATATGATTAGGAGTCCTACTTAATTTAGGAATAACACTAAAATAAGAGTTCTACTCATTATAGGAAATATTCCTTCATCCTATTGAGGAATATTTCTCCCACTTAAATTAGGAAAATATCTCTCTCCAAATCCCATTAGGATTTTAAGTCATAATTCTAACAATCTCTACCTTGACTCAAAATCCATCAACCATTGCATGCCTTAAACTCTTGGGTGTCATCAAATCATCAAATCTCCATGCTTGAGCTTGAACCCTTCAAATCATCAAATCTTTAATCTTCATCTTGGGTGTAACTTGCTTTATTCTTCAAAAAATCTTCATGTTATCAACTATCTTGATTTTGCATCAAAAGCTCCACCTAAATTTTATCTCTCCATCACCTTGAACTTGCATCATCATTGTTGCATGTGCAACTTTCCACATATCACAATAGCTCCACCTTTAACCAAACTCACCAAGATCATTCCCATGCTCTGATACCAATTTGTTGTGCACTGTGGAATCGTGTAAACTGCAAAGAAATAAAGCAAACACACAAAATACCAATATTTATGTGGTTTACCCTCTTAACATAGGGCTACATCCATGGGAATGCCATATTCCACTATCATCAATAATGAATCATCAATTACAAGCTCAAACTATACTATCTGTCAACCCAATTACACCCAAGAGAACCCATACAACATCAAACTGCTCATAGTAAATATATTAGTTAGTCCCTCTCAGTCTCTTCTAGACATAACCCAATATATTTACCATTACAATATTACACCACAAAGGGTGTCTTCAACTATATGGGCAAGAGCCCTCTCACCAATGGACAAGAATCTCTTCCTTTTGAATTCTATGTCCTTACTCCACTTTAGGCTGAAGCCTCTCTCCACTGCAATGAGCAAGTGCCCCTCATCAATGGGCAGAGCCAAATTTGTAGCAATTGACAAAGCCCCTCTCTACAATGGGTGACAACCTCACTCTATGGGTTGAAAGCTGTTCTCTTCAATGGCAAAAGCCAAATAACCTTTTCTATCATTCTCCTATTTATAGTGTTAATTCTCTCAATCCTTATCTGATTAGGAGTCCTACTTAATTTAGGAATAACACTAAAATAAGAGTTTTACTCATTATAGGAAATATTCCTCCATCCTATTGAGGAATTTTTCTCCCACTCAAATTAGGAAAATATCTCTCTCCAAATCCCATTAGGATTTTGAGTCATAATTCTAACAAGAATATTACCACTCAAGTTATTGTTGTTTAATGATAAAAACTACATTTCTGACCAACTTGACCAACAATCTGGTATCTCTCCAGATAAAAGATTATTGTCAATGCTAAGAATCTTCATTCCCTTCACCTCATTCATCTTGTAACAAATGAAGTGGGATATGGAACCTGAAAATGAATTATTGGAAAGAACCAACATTCGCACATTGGAGTAGATACGAGGTATTGGACCACCAAATTGATTTGAACTCAAGTCAATCACTGAACCACGTGGATCAATATTGGGGATATTTGGAATGGCACCATGCATTTGGTTGTGAGAGAGATTTAGATAGAGAAATTGTGTAGACATGTTCCAAAACCAATAGGGAATATCACTTGAAATTCCTGAGTTTGATAAATCCACCTTTTGTAAATGTTTTAGAGAATGAAGCCATCTTGGAAATCGTGGGCCTATAACCCAAGATCTTAACCCTAGGAAATCAAGATGATCAAAAGGTGGAATCCAGTCAAAACTAACGCTCAATGTCAAATGATTCCCCAAAGCATTAAAATACCTCAATTTTGTGAGGTTTGCGAAATGGATTTCGGAAACATTACCCTCCAATAAATTGTAAGCAATATCTAGCTCCCCCGCATTTAAAAGTGCTCCAACCACTCAAGGAGAGTTCCAGAAATGGAATTAGCAGAAAGACGAAGGCTGGACAAATTCCTAAAATGGCTGGGATGATTATTCAAATGACCAAATAATTGACAACCATCTAACTCCAATGACTCTTGCCCATTTGAAACACATCCTGATAGAATCTCAAGGATATCATTTATGTCTTGGCCTAGGTTGACTCCTGACAAAGAGAGGAACCTCAAATTGCAAAGATTTTTGAATGATCTTGGAATTCCTCCATCAAGTTCAAATTCATTGTATGACAAATCAAGGCTGGTGAGAGATGTAAAGTTTGCCATGGCGCTAGAAATTTTACCTTGAAAGAAATTGCTACCAATACAAAGGAGCTCAAGGTGTCTACAATTGTATAACCAATTGGGTATTGAGGAATTCACAAGGGTATTGAGGAATTCACAAAGTTTTGAGATAAATTAAGTTCCTTCAATGAAGTGATGTTTTGATGTTCATTAGAGATCGGACCTTCAAAGCCATTATTGGCCAAATTAATAGAAACTAGATTTCCAAGATGAAAAAACCATTTGGGAAGTGAAGAATTAAAATAATTTGATGAGAGATCAAGTTTCTGGAGTGAAGTCATATTTTGAAAATCTTTAGGGATTGGTCTTAAAAACTTGTTATAGCAGGTTAGAGAGATTTTTATAAAACAAAATTAAAGTTCAAGATTTTTTAGTAATAAATTAAAGTTAAGGGATGAAAGTGAAACATAGGATAAAATTTAAAGATGAGCTATAAAAATTAACTACAAAGAGCCATTGTAGTTACTATTAATATGGGATATATACGTTAATTTCATGAAATTTATTTAACAAAAATAATTTATTTTTTGTTATTTGGTAAAAATGTTATATAAATAAAAAAAAATTATTTCAAATCATTTTGATTTTTTTTTTAAGATGGATTGGAATGTGTGAAATCACATGAATACTATAACAAAGATTGAGACCAAAGGGCAGCTTGGTATGTGAATATAAAAACTGTGTAAATATTAGAATTTATTTAAAAAAAAAAGACAAAATTTTCATACACTATCGGGGAAAGATCCTTTCAATTTCACTTTTCCAAGAAATTTTCCAATACTATTAAGGATGGAAAGTCCCACTATGATTTCATTGTCACGACCCAACCTATGGGCCGGACCAGCACTAAAACCTGGGCCAATCTAAAGCCCCCGAGGCCCGTAGTAAGCCTAGTTATTTCTTAACCCAATCCCAAGGCCCATATTGAGCCCAATTTCAAGAAAACAACAGGACAGAGTCCGGCCATAATAAGGACCACCTAACAGAGAGTTTTTGACTCACCCGACCAGTAAACACAATATATATCAATTTGGGGAGCTCAGCTCACCCTTCACATACTCAACATTTCATAAAATCAAATGGGAGCTCAGCTCCCTCATCCAATCCAATCACACATGCATCTAATAAATTTACAGATCCAACACGACATTATATTACAGACCCAATTCAAATAAAATACTTCTAACATATGCGGAGTTCTAGAATTTAGTAAAGTTATACAAAACATAACAAATATTACTAAATAACCTGTGAAGAAGAGAGGCGGGTTAAAACTCAACAAGAAATCTCCTGTATCCTGGAAAAATAAGGTGAACAGGAGTGAGCGTTCGACTCAGAGAGTAAAATATTGATTTTAATTACAATTTCTATAGTTATCTAAGGCTAATGTATCCTAAAGAGTGGAATGCAACACCTTCATAGTTTTCATACAAATCGCATCGTGAATAACAAAAAGGTAATTTAGAGCACTCACTCATCCATATAATATTCAAACAGTACATTTATGGTAGCTGATCCCCTATACAACTCTCTTAATCCAACAACTGCCAGCGAGTACATCTAAAGCTGAACTTTCACTTAATAGATAAAATGCAGGGCCAGCGAGATCATTTTGAGTCGTGCCTACCTCAACTTATCCTTAAAAGGATCAGGTCCTAGCAAGTCAAGCTCCAGCTGTGTCTACCCATCCTGTCCATATCCAATACCACACATCACACGCACACCAACACACGCACACTGCTCCAAATTACCATAAAAGAACATCCATAGCATTTCATCAATTAAGAATGTAATATAAAACGTGCCTAGTGTTTAACTACATAGATATGTATTTATAAGTGATACATGGGTATGCCTGAATATATAATAATATTGAAATTATAATTAAAATCAATATTTTACTCATAGACGTGAACCGAGGTCACTGTGGCGGCTGGATGGAGGAGAAAGGCTGTCCTGACTCACCTGATAATTTCATTATAATTATTTAATATAATTGACTCAATACAAGCTTAAAAAGAACCAAAGACACTCTAAGTTGTGCCGAAAATTTGACAAAGTTTTCCTTATACCTAGAACCTACCCAACCTGCAAAAGGATTGAAAATATACTTTTATATCTCAAATCACACAACCATATCTCAATCACATCACATGGCCCCTCCTGGGCCTATCCAAACAGTCAACGACTACAGTTTTGAAAAATTACAATTTAGTCCTTACAATTAATCTTTTTTGCAAAAACTACCCAAATGAGCTTTAAAAATTCTAAAATTTTGCTCTGCGGTCCTTAGCAATATTAATAAGCTAATACAAAAGGAATTATAATTTTCTAACTACCCACAATTATTTTATAGATTTTTAATCTAAACTTGAAACCTAATAATTAAGGAAACTTAGGGTTCGGGCTTACCTATGCCAATTCTGATACTAGAAACGTATTCGGGATGTTTGAAAATAATAGGGTAGCCTATAATCTTGACCCTGTTCTGATATAGCCTAGGCCGCCTGTTTGTTCAGCCCGAAAATGCAGACCCGATTGATAGTCGAATTTCCATGAATCGAATATACCTACGTGAAGCCCATAACACAGGAGTTAGTATATAATTTTTACAAAATTTATTAAGCTCATTTAATACCCGAAAAAATACTACGAAGTTCCATGGGACTCATTGGAAAACGGTGTTAGAAAATTTTGAAATGGGTATTGCCGCGAAGCTCTCGTTGAGGGGAGCACTCTGGTACTCTCGGATTTTTCATGGGGTTCACAGTTTGTGAGAAATCTAGCCTAAACATTAAAATGAGCTAAAACTTCTCGGGCAAAAATTAGACAAATTGCTTGATGGATTTTTGTGTTCTTGGTGTCTATGGAAAGCTCTTGAGGTGCATATAGGTTTTGGGACAAGACCCGATTCAATTGGTAGTCGGATCTCCTGGAATTGGCCTTGGAAGCCGAAACAATGCGCTCGCATAAAGGGAGCTTTGGCATGATTTTTCGGCTAGCTGGGGTGTCGACCGGCGGTGGGAAGACGTCTTGGAGGTGCGCTGGCTACCGGGGAAGGCTGGGGTGGTGGCTGGTCGGCGAGGTGAGGAGGGAGGAGAGAAAAAAGGAGAGGGAAGGGAGGGCAGCAGGCACGACACAGGAGAGGGGAGGGGAAAAGGGGAAGAGGCCGGTCCGACCCGGTCCGGTTCGATTCGGCCAGTCCAATTCAAAATACCCAAAAAGTGAATTTTTACTTTGCCTTGGGACTAAAAACGAGGCCCAAAAATTCCAAAAAACTCAGAAAATTTTATAGAGTCCAAATATATTTTATTTTTGCCATGTGGACTTTAAATTAATTTTTAAAAGTCATCAAAGTTTCACATTTTCGAAAAATCAAATATGATTCTAAAAATTTAGAAAATTTCAAAAAAATTCTCAAAATATTTGACACAATAAAATATTAATATTTACATATAAAATAATTTATTTAAAAATTATAGGTGTTACATTCTTCTCCCCTTACAGAAAATTCATCCTCAAATTTTACACAAGGCAGAATAAAGAAACAGAATTATATATTAAACAGATAGCGGTACTTGCTACGCATGTCCCGCTCTGACTCCCAAGTGCATTCTTTCACTGATTGGCTCCCTCACAAAACCTTAACCATAGGGATCTGTTTTAATCTTAGTTGCTTCACTTGGTAGTCTACTATGGCTACTGGTTGCTCTTCAAATGTCAAGTCTTCATTCAAATCTACTGTATCTGTTACAGCACATGAAAAGGATCAGGTATGTATTTCCTAAGCATGAAGATGTGGAGCACAGGGTGAACATGAGAAAGGCTGGGTGGTAACTCCAACCGATAGGCAACTACTCTGACTCTGTCAGTAACCTCAAAAGGTCCAATTTATTGAGGTTCCAACTTGCCCTTCTTTCCAAATCTCATAACTCCCTTCATCGGAGAAACTTTCAGGAATACGTAATCGCCTACTGCAAACTCTACATCCATCCGTTTGGGATATGCATAACTCTTCTGCCTACTGAAAGCCATTTTCAATCGTCCCCTAATTAAAGGAACCATCTTAAAAGTGTATTGTACTAGGTCTCTATCATGCACCTTTGCTTCTCCCATTTTCATCCAACACAGAAGAGACCTACATTTTCTGCCATACAACGCCTCATAGGGTGTTATCCTAATATTGGAATGATAGCTGTTGTTATAAGCAAACTCCACCAAGGGTAACTGATCATCCCATTAACGTTTAAAATCTAGGACACACATGCGAAGCATATCTTCTAGTGTCTGAATTGTCCTTTTGAACTGCCCGTCTGTTTGAACGCGGAAGGCGGTACTAAAGTTTAACTGTGTGCCAAGTGCCTCCTGCAGCTTTTTCCAAAACTGAGAAGTGAATTGGGGCCCTCTGTCAGATATTATGGAAGCAAGAACTCCATGCAATCTGACTATTTCTCGAATATAGAGCCTAGCGTATTGTGTAACAAAATAGGTGGTTTTCACAGGCAAGAAATAAGTTGATTTAGTCAGACAATCCACAATTACCCATATCGAATCATATCTCCGTGTGATATGAGGCAACCCAGTTATAAAGTCTATGGTAATCATTTCACACTTCCACTTTGGGATAGGGATCTCTTGAGGCTTTCCTGATGGCCTCTGGTGTTCAAACTTCACCCTATGATAGGTTAAGCACTTGGATATAGAGTCTGCTATGTCTCTCTTCATGCCATTTCACCAGTATTTATCTTTCACATCATGGTACATCTTGGTGGAGCCTGGGTGGACATTGTAGAGTGTATAGTGTGCCTCTTGCATGATCTCATTCCTGAGGTTGTCCATGTTGGGCACATATATCTTGGAACCTTGCATAATAGCACCATCATTAGCAAATCCAAATTCACAACCTTCACCCTGCTGTAATCTTTCTATAATCTTCATCAATTGTAGGTCTCTATGCTAGGAATCTCTGATTTTGTCTCGTAGGTCTGGTCTTACTGAAAAATGAGCCAATAATACCCCCTCATCTGAAATATCAAAGATTAGACCTTGATCCATCAACTCATGCATTTCCTGAATCAATAGTCTCCTTTTTGTTGATATGTGCACTAAGTTGCCAGAAGATTTTCTGCCTAAAGCATCTGCTACCACATTGGCCTTCCCAGGATGATACTGGATGGTAAAATCATTGTCCTTCAGAAGCTCCATCCATCTCCTCTACCTTAAGTTTAAATCCCTCTATTGGAAGATGTACTTCAAACTCTTGTAATCGGTGTATATCTCACACACTTCACCATACAAATAGTGTCTCTAGATCTTCAATGTAAAGACTACAGCCGCCATTTCCAAATCATTGGTGGGGTAGTTCTGCTCATGCCTCTTTAACTACCTTGATGCATAAGCCACTACCTTTCCATGTTGTATTAAAACACACCCCAATCCAACTCTCGAGGCATCACAATACACAGTATATCCCTGACCACTTACAAATAATGTTAGTACAGGGGCTGTAGTTAGGCACTCCTTAAGCTTCTAGAAGCTCTCCTCACAATCATCTGTCCAAATGACTGATACATTCTTCCGAGTTAACTTGGTTAGGGGAGCTGTTATTCTGGAGAAATTCTATACAAAGAGCCTACAATAGCCAGCTAGGCCCAGAAAACTTCGCACTTCAGTGACTATTGTAGGTCTAAGCCAATCTGTTACTGCTTCTATCTTCTTGGGATCCACTTGAATGCCTTCACTAGAAATTATATGTCCCAAGATTGAAATGCTTTCAAGCCAAAATTTGCATTTTGAAAACTTGGCATACAACTGATGCTCCTTTAATGTCTACAACACCATCCTCAAATGCCAAACATGCTCCTCCTTGGTCTGAGAATACAGCAGAATGTCATCAATGAAAATAATGACAAAGTAGTCCAGGAATGGCCTGAATACCCTATTCATTAAGTCCATAAAGCCCACTGGTGCATTAGTGAGTCCAAAAGACATCAACAGGAACTCATAATGGCCATATCTAGTCCTAAACGCTGTCTTTGGCACATCCTCATTCTTGATTCTCAACTGATAGTAGCCTGACCGTAGATCTATTTTGGAAAAGAATCTAGCCCCTTGGAGCTGATTAAACAAATCATCAATCCGAGGAAGTGGGTACTTGTTCTTCATAGTCACCTTGTTTAGCTGTTTATAATCAATACACAACCTTAAGGACCCATCTTTCTTCCTCACAAATAGAATAGGAGCGCCCCAGGGGGAAGTACTTGGCTAGATAAAACCCTTGTCCAGAAGCTCTTGTAGTTGCTCCTTCAGTTTATTCAATTCTACTAGTGCCATTTTGTAGGGTGGCATTGATATGAGGTTTGTGCCCGACACAATATCTATGTAGAATTCTATTTCACTCTCCGGTGGCAACCTTGGAAGCTCCTCAGGAAAGACATCCACAAATTCTCTGATAATAGGAACATCCTCCATATTAACACCTTCAATAGATGTCTCTCACCAATGCCAAATACCCCTGACATCCACACCTCAACATCTTCTTAGCACTAATTACTGACATCAAGTTATATGGAGCCACAGTCCTGTCACCATCAAGGCTAAACTCTTCCACACTAGGTATATGAAAGTATACCTTTTTGTTTCTGCAGTCTAAAGTGGCATAATGAGTTACCAGCCAATCTATTCCCAAAATTACATCAAAATCCATTACTGGTAGAGGAGCTTAGTCTGCTGGGAGAATCCTTCCATCCACTACCACTGGGCTACCCGAAAAAACCATATTCACGTCTATGTTGTCAGTAAGAGGGATAGCTACAAACAAGGGGCATTCTAAAGTTGTAGGGTTCCTATTCAATCTCATAGCAAAAATGGAGGAGACAAATAAGTGCGTAGCACTCGGATACATGTTAATTTTTTTTAATTTATATAACATAAAATTTGTTAATTATAAAAAAATATGACGCGAAAATATTAATTAGAAATCTTATAAAGGTCTATTTTCATTTAATTTTTTTTTAACAATAAAAAAGTTTGTATAAATACCCGATTACGAGTCTTTGATGTAAAATTAATTTTTCTTCGATAATACAAAGACTCTATACGTATCCACACTCAGACTAACATTTGCTATCAACTCCTCAAACAATGAAATTTGTCAAAAATTATTGGAATTCTTACTCTAAATTCTCTTCAAATGAAATCAGCTCCAGAAATAATTATTTCCGCCTAACTTGGATTTTTAGTCTACGATGGATTTTTGCGCAGCTACATTTGTCAAAGCAAAAACCTTTTTCTTCTTGACATAACACTTGGATGAGACATGCCAGCAACTTTTCTTTTAGGCAGTTTTTATAGCTCTTCTTCGAGTTTGCCTTATTTTTCATTCGTTCCTTAATTTTAATTTATTATTAAAAAAATTTTTAAATTTTAATTTCTTTTTTAAAATTCATCTGATTTGTAATAGCAAATTTTTAGATTAAAAAAATTTCTCTAAATTATAGTATAATGTTTACAAATGCAGATTTAATACTTTTCAATAAGGATATAACTTTCTCCTTGTCAAAAAATGGATCATTATGATAGAATTGATATTTTTATGATTGAAACTACTGATATTTTTTGAATGTGAGAGAAAATAAGGTGAAAAAATAATTTTATTATTATTTTTAATTTGAAAAACTGTTATAGCTAGTTAGAGAAATTTTTGTGAAACAAAATTAAAATTTAAGAATTTTTTAATAATAAATTGAAGTTGATGAATAAAAGTGAAATACCAGAAAAAGCTCAAGAACAGGTTATAAAAGTTACCATTTCTTTTTGCCTTTTGTGGACAAAAATCAACAAATGAATAGTGTATAAAGTACTTCACAGAAAAGAAAAATGGCTTCCTATATATATATATATATATATATATATATATATATATATATATATATATATATATATATATATATATATATTCTCTCATTTCCCACTCCAAATAGGATTTCCAATAAATTTTCAATGTCAAATTAACTTCTTAGTGCTAGCAATGAATATAATTAACATTCCTTTTGGATTATTAATTTCTAATTATTTGATTAAATTAAATTCTCTAACTTAATTATCAAATAATAAATTAAATAATTCATTAGCAAAAATTAGAACACTTGTAAATGTGCGACTCCATAAGTTCAATACTAAGCCGGTAATAAATTAAACACTTTTGATTTATTAATTAAGGTTAACATCGAGTAACACTCCTTAACGACTAGACAGCATGAAGTAAAATTATTTATTGTCAAGAACCTTCAGAAGAATAATGTCCTTCTATCATTTACAGCTCCAGGTTAACTCTGGTGTATGATTTAATTGTCAAACTCCAATAGGCTACCAACCATATATGTTTCATATCAATCATAACCGACTAGTGAACGACCTAAGAAACTCATTTCTTCATTCATTCAATTACCCTAGTCAACATCTTAATTAGTTGCTATAATTAATGACAATATAGAGCTCAAACTCATTCCCAAGAGTCGATAGATTCTTTATTGATCAATCATTAATTCTACAAGTATCTAATTATACCCAATATCCTTTCAACTAAGCACCCTAGGGCATTAGAATCAGAGTATAATATATATCTTGTTAATTACTATGATGATCTCAAGTCAAAGAAATTCTTTACACTATAATTTTCATGAGAATATCCTATTGACAATTTAAAGGTAATATTAGGTATGTTCTGATCAATTGAGTCGATTCAATGATCATATCTCTGTTGAGGCAGTGGGTGTAGAATAGGCTTTGAGGCGTGATGAATCACTATCTTTAAGGTATTAATTGCCCCCACTAGATTGCTGCAAGGTTATGGCAATATACCTCCAGGATACAACAAAGCCTGAAATCTGCAGACAGCAACTCCTGAAGATTTCCCTTAAGAACTCTTTATATGAACTGAATTTAGAGAGATTAGAAGAAAAGAAGAAGAAGTAGAAGTAGTATATTTCTGGATTGAAAAAACTCATCCATATTTATAATGAATGAAAAGTCATGGCACCTTTACTAGATAGACACATCTGTCTATCTCCAATAGATACAACTGTTTATGTAATAGACATGTCTGTTTATTAAAAGATACCTATACAAATAGTTGTGACTATTTGTATAGAATAGACATGTCTATTTATTAACAGATACCTATACAAACAGTTGTGACTGTTGTATAGAATTGATATGTCTGTCTATTAACAGACACATCTATTTGTTAAGTGCCATAATAGAATAATATATATTGAATTATATATATATAATTCTATACATATTTCACTCTTGCCATTCCTTCACTTTCTTATATTTTAACAATATAGAAATTCTTTCTCTCTATACTATCTAACATACAAGCTATTTATAACAATCCCCCACTTAGCTTGTATTGTTAGATCCCATTGTTTCATGCATAATGAAAAGTATCTTTCGATTTAAACTTTTCCTTAGTGTAAGTATTTCAAAGTTCTAAAGAAATCATGGTGGCCTTAGCTTAAACCTAGATTCCTATTAAATAGAACCGGAAATACTACACACATGAATCAATTAGTTCAACTTAAAAGTTCACCAAAATTTTAGCACGAATATGGCCTTGTGCTACCTCCTGTTTTCATGAACATTTACAAAAGTTATTCTCACTTTTGTTGAAGCGGCACCACTTCCTATGTTCATATAGGTGAAGTTTCCTTTGTAATAATTTTAAACTTCATTAAGAGTATAAATACTCATCCTCATTCCATTAACTTAATACACTAAGTATTTAATTACAACATTTACTAATGACTTGTTGTTACCCTTTAAACTTTATTTAGTAATAATACTATAAAGTAGGGTTCCCATCATTAGTAAATTTAATGGAATATTTTTAATCCTAATCCAGCACATGTATTTTTTATCATATCTCTCGAGAGCCCTTTTGTAAACGGATTTGCCACATTATTACAAGACTTGACATAAGTAATAGTAATAATTCCATCAGAGATTAATTGTCTCACATACTCATGTCTTAAGCTAATATGTCTAGACTTTCCATTATAAATTTTATTATAAGCTCTAGACATTGTTGCTTGACTATCACAATGTAAGGAAACAGCAGGCATCGGTTGTGGCCACAACTTGATATCTAATAAAAAATTTCTCAGCCATTCTGCCTCCTTACCAGCTGCTGCTAGAGCTATAAATTCTGATTCCATTGTAGAATGGGTTATACAAGTTTGTTTCTTTGATGCCCAAGAAATAGCACATCCTCCTAAGGTAAAAACCCAACCGGAAGTTGATTGATTATCATTAATACTAGTTATCCAGCTAGCATCTGTATAACCTTCTAACACAATTGGAAATTTATTATAAAATAAACCAAAGTTTATAGTTCTTTTTAAATAACCAAGAACTCTTGAAATTGCTTTCCAATGTTCAATACTAGGCTTACTAGTGTATCTTGATAATTTACATACTGCAAAAGCAATATCAGGTCTAGTGCAATACATAGCATACATTAAGCTACCAATTGCACTAGCATACTCAATTTGAGCAACTGCCCTGATAGAATTTTCAGTTAATTTGGAAGAAACATCATATGGAGTTTTTGCTTCTTTGACTTTTAAATGATTAAATTTATTTAATATTTTCTCAATATAATGAGATTGGCAAAGAGCAAAACCCCCACTATGTTTTTTTACTTTGATACCTAAGATTGTATCTACCTCTTTTAAATCTTTCATTTTAAATTTTGAGGTTAGATACTTCTTTGTATCATTCACACCTTCCATATTTGTTCCAATTATAAGCATGTCATCAACATAAAGACAAATTATCACACCAAAATGATCTGTAAACTTGGAATAAATACATTTATCAACACTATTATGTTTAAAGCCATATTCCAAAATTGCAGAATCAAATTTCTCATGCCATTGTTTCGGTGCTTGTTTTAAACCATATAAAGATTTAATTAATTTACAAACTTTTCTTTCATTCCCTGGTAAAACAAATCCTTCTGGTTGCTCCATATAAACTTCTTCTTCTAAGTCACCATTTAGAAAGGCTGTCTTAACATCCATTTGATGTACATATAAATTATATATTGATGCTAAAGATAAAAGTACTCTAATAGATGTTATTCTAGCCACTGGTGCATATGTATCAAAGTAGTCAATTCCCTCTTTTTGTTTAAAACCCTTTGCAACCAATCTAGCTTTAAAAGTTTGAATCGATCCATCTGTGTTATATTTTCTTCTGAAAACCCATTTACATCCTATTGGTTTAGAACCAGGTGGCAAATCAACTAGAACCCATGTATTATTAAATAATAATGAATCCATTTCATCATTGATTGCCTCTTTCCAAAAGGCCACATCCCTTGTAGTCATTGCCTCTTGAAACGTTTTAGGATCATCTTCTACATTTAACAAAATTGGTATTTTGTTAAGTACAACTGACATATTGCCTTCTAGAAAAACAATAGCACGAGAAGATATAAAATCGGATGTAAATTATTTTCTTTTCTAATACGTTGACTTCTTCTAATTTTATTAGAAGAATCTAACTTTCTTTTGTTGCTAGACGTCGATTCAAAATTAATATCAATACTAGAACCATTGCTTTGACTTGAACTATTCATGGGCTCATGTATAGGGTCATTGTGAAATTTATTTTCAATAAATTCAACATCCCTAGATTCTACAATTACATTTAAGTCTAAATTTAAAATTCTATAAGCTTTGGAATTTTCGGCATAACCAACAAAAACTCCTTTCAAAGCTCTAGGACCTAATTTAGTCCTTTTAGGATCTTAAACTCTATCATATGCTAAACATTTCACACTCTTAAATAGTTCAAGTTAGGTTTTCTATTTTTCCATAATTCATATGGAGAAATCTTAAATTTTCTAGAAGGAATTCTATTATGTAAGTGACAAGCAGTAAGTAAAGCTTCTCCCCATAAGTTTGTTGGCAAATTAGATTTCACAAGCATAGAATTAAGCATATCCACTAAGGTTCTATTCTTTCTTTCTGCCAACCCATTTTGTTGTGGTGTATAAGGTGCACTTATTTGATGTATAATTCCATTTTCTTCACAAAATGAAGAAAATTCATTGGAAAAATACTCACCACCTCTGTCACTTCTCAAAATTTTGATTTTTTTTCCTTTTTGATTTGTTGTTGCTGCCATAACTAGTACTGTTGCCTGCTGCTTCAGAAAACTTTCTCTTACTTCCAGAATTTTTCTTTTGAAAATTCTGACTTCCTTGCACAAAATTAACTTTTGTAGTAGATTCAGAAACAAATTTCTTATCACGATTTCTTGTCTCTTCTTCAATGCGCAAGTGTTTCTGAATCTGTTCAAGAGAAAAATCTTCTGTGGTATGCAATAATTTCTTCCTATAATCATTCCAACTAGGAGGAAGTTTTGCTATTATTCCTCCTACTTGCAATGATTCAGGAACTATCACTTTCAAATCTTTAAGTTTTGAAACCAGGACATGTAACTCATGGACTTGATCCATAACAGATATATTATCAACCATTTGGAATTCAAAATATTTCATGATGAGAAATTTATCCACACCTTGTTTTTCTGAGTTGTATTTGAACTCCAGTGATTTCCAGATTTCCATTGGAGACTTGACAGAAGTAAATAGATCATATAGCCTATCTGACAAGTTGTTAAGAATATGACCTCTGCATAGCAATTCATCTTCTTCACGTTTGTCTCGATCTGCTTTCACTTGTTCAGAATCTTCTGGAGTTGGTGGTGAAATAGCAGGCAGACTTGGATCAAGTATATAAGAAATCTTCAATGTGGTGAGTAAGAATAGCATCTTGTCTTTCCAGCGAACATAGTTTGTCCCATCAAAACGATCAAGTTTCACAAACTCTTGATTCATCATGGAAACAGCCTTGGACTCCATTGCGATTAATACCTTAAAATTGTTGAGGCAGTGGGTGTAGAATAGGCTTTGAGGCGTGATGAATCACTATCTTTAAGGTATTAATTGCCCCCACTAGATTGCTGCAAGGTTATGGCAATATACCTCCAGGATACAACAAAGCCTGAAATCTGCAGACAGCAACTCCTGAAGATTTCCCTTAAGAACTCTTTATATGAACTGAATTTAGAGAGATTAGAAGAAAAGAAGAAGAAGTAGAAGTAGTATATTTCTGGATTGAAAAAACTCATCCATATTTATAATGAATGAAAAGTCATGGCACCTTTACTAGATAGACACATCTGTCTATCTCCAATAGATACAACTGTTTATGTAATAGACATGTCTGTTTATTAAAAGATACCTATACAAATAGTTGTGACTATTTGTATAGAATAGACATGTCTATTTATTAACAGATACCTATACAAACAGTTGTGACTGTTGTATAGAATTGATATGTCTGTCTATTAACAGACACATCTATTTGTTAAGTGCCATAATAGAATAATATATATTGAATTATATATATATAATTCTATACATATTTCACTCTTGCCATTCCTTCACTTTCTTATATTTTAACAATATAGAAATTCTTTCTCTCTATACTATCTAACATACAAGCTATTTATAACAATCTCCATGTGTATCATCTATATATGAGATTTATTTAATGATATCAACTAATCTCTATCCTTTAGGGTTCATTTATAATAGATCATTTGCAATAAAAGATTCTAAAAGAATTCTCACACAATCATGTATAAATTTTATTTCTTTTAAAATGAAAAATTTTTTAAATTAAAAAAAAAATGAATTCTTTTCGTTCCAAACATGAGAATTAGTAAAAAAAAAATCAATTGAATTAAAATTTTGCAAAATTTTATATTCCGAACAAGGGGATAGAGATCATCACATATATATTACTAACCGGATCATTAATGTCCTAATCTTAATGATATAAGAACAATTTAGATTAAATAACTAAGAACTTGGCTCACATTACAATGATCTCCATTAATATGTCAAGTCTTTGAATTAATTTAATCAAGGACTTTATTACATGAATTTAATTAATCAATTAATCAAATAATTAATATTAGATTTCGTTTATTTTGTTGAAAATAACTTATATATGAAAAATATTTTCCATAAAAAATATTTTCTAAAAAAATATTTTTTAAAAAATATTTTTCATTATTTGATTGCAATTTTAAACTAATGATACATATGCGTTTATGTTACAGCTATCAGCTAATAAAACCTATTATCAATTATAACTATCAGTTATATCCAACAATTAAATCAAATAAGCTAAGATGCAAGCCAGTTTGAAGGATCTTTGAGCTCATGATTGAACTTCAAAAGAGCATCTCTCTCGCTTGGAATGCTAACAGAATTGAAGTGTCCATAGCAGAGGCCAACACTAATGGTTGCAATCCAGAGGAAAGAAATTGTAAATAGAGCACTCATTGATTTTTCCATGAAAATTCAGTTTGGTGCAACAACTTTGCCAATGGGATGCTATTTGTAGTGCTCTACCTTGCATGGTTTGGCATAATTTGGATAACTGATATTGTTAATTTGGTAGCAATATCAATACGGAGGCCCAAAAAAAAAAAAATATTGTTATGATTTTTAAAAATTTTATTTCTGATAAAATTATAGAATTAATTGAGACGAAAACAAATATGGTGTTAAATTACTTAAAAGTCCTCGATTTAATGATTCACTTTCCGATTTGGTTGCAATCCAGTGGAAACACATTGCAAGTGCATGCACCAGTGCCACTCATTCATTTTTCCATGGCCACTAGAATAATAGAACACAATGTGTTACACGCCTAAGTCATCATGCACTACAAGAAATTAAAAAAATAATCATGAAAAGTACTAATCAAATATGTCTATATTTTGTTGGTAATCAAGATTATAGACAAATTACCAATGGAATTTTTTTGTTCATAAATTCTAGCGTAAGTAATTTTTACTGACAAAAAAATGTTATCACTAAATTTACTGACGATTTTTTTTAGGTAAATTAGAATATTTTTTGTAGGTAATTTCATGGGAGATTGCATGCTTATAAATTTTCGACTATTTACCGACAATATTTTTCGTTGGCAATTACCGATGACAATAAATTATCGTAGGTAATTACTAATAATAATTTTTTATAATTAATTTTTATTCCACATTTTTTAATTTAATTTTTAATTTAAATTAACTTTTAAATTTAATTTAATTTAAAATTTTGAATTAAATTTAATTTTTAACTTATTGTTATTTTTTAAAATTTTTATTATTTTTAAATTAAATATTAATTATTTTAATTTAAATGTAAAATTATTTTTTAATTTTTTAATATTTAAATGATTTAAAAAAAAAAAACTAGTGGGGTCTAAAGTAGGCGCCACATAGTGGCTATGCCATAATTACTCTATCTTGGGGAGTGGTTTTCTTTCTATAGAGAAACTTAATGCTTTCATATTTATTCATAAACGATGTGAGAATTTCACGCTTTTTGTGATTTACCGATGAATTACTGACAAAATTGAAAGAAAAATGCTCCTAAACAAGCTTTAAGGTGCAAAGTTAACAATTTTAAAATTTATAACCTTAGGTTTCATATAACATACATAAACACTTTATACCATTACAAAACACACATAGTTTTGGTCATAATTAATTGCTAACAAGTCTACTTAGCCATTAGGAAATAAAATCCCCAAATTCTAATAAGTTAGGGTTTGGAGAATTTTTACCCTAAGGCGCAGAATCATAATTCCACTACCTATTAGGAAGTAAAGACTATCAAGTGCTAGCCCTCTAGCTTGTCCACACAAGCCCTTAATCAAAGCTCCCTTGATCAAACCAAAAACTCTTAATCCTTGCTCCTTATGGTTCAGCCAAGATGGACTAGAGATAAGAAGAAGATTTTCTTGGTTTTCTTTCTTTGGAAGTGACGAAAAATGCTTTCTCAAGATTAATTCAAGTGTATTAACACTTAACACTCTTAAATTGAGCAAAGGAAGATGAAGAAAAATTCTCTCTGGTGGGAGAGATAAATGGCACAAAGAAGAAAGAATAAGATAATAAAAATATCTTCTCTTTTCTTCCTTTTATATTTATGTTAATTTTCCTTTAATTAAAATTAAAATGACAAGTGTCCAACTCTCATTCAACTCTTGAATAAGTTTTCATCTTATGATTGGTTCATATGTCATTCCTTTAATCTCAATTAAGAAAATTAACCTTGATTAATTAGTATTCTAAATACTAATTAAACTATTTAATTAACCATTAATTAATTAGAATTTCCTCCCATTTTTTATCAAGTCAAAGTGGTCAAAATTGTCAAAATTTGACAAGTCAAACTTGTATAAATTTTGACTAAGTCCATAATCTTTCATATGCTTATTCATTCAAGTTTATATTTAAATACTTTAAATATTAACTTGAATACTTTCATAGGCAAATTTAGTTTTAAGTCATGTTAGAAACTTTGTAATCTAATTACAAACTAAATTTATTAATTCAATTAATTAATTAAATCATTTAATTAATTAATCAAATTAATCTTGCTTTGATCAAGTTGCTCTTATGTGTGTGACTTACCAGGTTCATTACTAATTGGCAATGAGAATAATATTAACTCCTTAATATTATTGGAACCATTCCAACTTAAAATAAAATTTCCTTTTCATTTAAGTTTTTATAAATCATGGTTGTCATCTAGCATAATGTACCATGACTACCCAACTAGTTCTGAATTAATTCTTCAATTCATGAACCTTGATCATACGTACCATGCACTAGAATCTTTTCGTTACAAAATCTCAATTCCAGCTAGAGTCATGGTTTATGTCAAACTTTTTTGCTTGGAATCATATATCCTCTTTTAATTCCAATTCTTGATTAATAAGACTTTCCTATCAGAAACTCTTTTCTGACTAAGTCTATATGTCCTGGCTAGGAACTTGAATTCATCAAGAACAACTAAATGGACATAGGATTTTATCCCTATTTACTTAGGGTAACGGATCCCATCTTGACTAACACCTATCTCCATATGTAATTAGTCGAAGCCAACACATACCAATATACGCATACATAGTACAAGTATGAAAGCAGTATCAAACTCAAACTACCTATATATAAGATAATTATGTTATCTCAGGTCAAGGGATTATATGTACTAGTATGATCTAGATGACTTTATATTGACAAGAGTAAACTCCATATACAAGTCATTTTGTGTCACTGATTCGGCTTACTTATCTCATAAATGCCTATCATGTTTGTCTTATGGCATGAGACTCACCATTCCATCCCATTAGTATCTCATACTAATCCATGGATACAAACATAAGTGGCAATCAATCCTGATAAATCATGCCCAATGAGATTTCCTTGATTGTGAACTGAATTTATAATATCTTGTGCTACAATGTTTTATCACTCATATTCTTAACAACTTAAAAATAGAACATCTAACAAGATATTAAAGGATTTTTTCAATTAAATTCAAACCATTCGAATATAAATGAAAAGAATAATTTCCATTAAATGGGAATAAATATTTACATGATACAATACAATGATATACTATAGGGCATACTACTAACAAAAATATGATACGTTGATAATTACATACGGAAATTTTTCGTAAGTAAAATTTTTTAAACTTTTTAAAATTTTTCATTTCTATTTTTTTCTTAGTATTACCGATAAAAATTTTTCATAGGTAATTTATTTCAAAAATTTTATTTTCTATTTCTTTCATAATATTATCGACAAAATCAAGTTCGTTGGTTATTACCGAAGAAAAATTTTCGTAGCTAAAATTTTTTAAGTTTTTAAAAATTTTTCTTTTCTATTTTCTTTTTAGTATTACAGACTAAATATGGTTCATTGGTAATTACCGATGAAAAATTTTTATAGGTAATTTATTTTAAAAATTTTATTTTCTATTTCTTTCTTAATATTATAGACAAAATCGAGTTCGTTGGTAATTATCGACGAAAAATTTTTGTACGTAAAATTTTTTAAGCTTTTTAAAATTTTTCTTTTCTATTTTCTTCTCAGTATTACCGACTAAATATGATTCGTTGGTAATTATCGATGAATAATTTTTGTAGGTATTTATTTTAAAATTTTATTTTTTATTTTCTTCTTAATATTACCTACAAAAAATGATTTTGTTGGTAATTACTGACAAAAAATTTTCATAGGTATTTATTTTAAAATTTTATTTTTTATTTTTTTCATAATATTACCTACAAAAAAAAAAGTTTGTTAGTAATTGCTGATGAAAAATTTTCGCAAGTAAAATTTTTTAAGTTTTTATTTTTTTTTCTTTTTAGTATTATTGACTAAATATGAATTAGTCAATAATTACTAACGAATCTTTTCATCATTATTTTTTTTAATTTGGTCGCTAATTTTGCCGCCAATATTAGGCACCACTTTTACCTACGAAATTGCATCGCCGATAAAGAGTTCGTCAGTAATCGGTCGGTAATTTCATTGGTACAAATTAGTTTAAATTTTATTTTATTTTTTCGTCAGTAAAGCGTTAGTAAATTACCAATGAAATTCTATGGTTAGTAATTCTTGCAGTGATGAATTTTATGACCAAAGTGTAACTTTAGAATTTGCAAAGCTTGCCTTAGTTCAATAGCAAAAAATATATCACTCATATAACAGAGTCAAATTTGAATAATTAAAGTGTAATTTTATTGCTTTTGGAAGTAGTTTTTGAATTTTTTTTATTCAATTTGATTATTTTTTATTGGGTTGCCAATTGATTTAAAGTGCTCATATAACAATAACATGAAGAGACTCACATAACAAATGCAAAGAATCTTGCTAATGGCCGGATGCTTTTTTACAATTCTCTACTTGCAATGTTTCTGTATGAGAGGATCCCTTGATTTTTCAGGCCCACATGGAAATTTACAAGAATTTTAAGAATTGAAGGTCCACTATAACTAATTTAGTGTGGAAAATTTTTCCAAATTGATGGCCAAGTAAGATTCTATTGCAAGCCTATCTTTACGTGGTCCAATGGTTGAAGACACATCATTCATTTGATAGAGTTAGGTTCAAATCTTCACTTTTCAAATATTGCTACTAAAAAAATTAAAAAAAAAAAGAAAGTGTTGTATGTCAATCTTTTTAAAATTTTGGCACTACGATTTGCAACCGATAGATTTCAAGCCATTTAATTTTGACCCAGGCTTAAATTTAAATTTTTATAATTTCATTGACAAACTCTAATACTACTAATTTAAAACTCATTAGTTAACGTATAATGCAATCGTTAATCATCTAATAGTAAATTAATTTACATGAGGTTACTACTTTAGGATTAAGAAGTTTTAAGTTTAAGCCATATTAGCCTTTGTTACGTTATCATCAACGGGGCTTAGTTAAGTTTTTCTGACTTAATTCTTAATAAATAACTTTTGCTTATAAAAAAAATGTATCTTGTATTTTTATATAAATGTTGCTTAACTAATTTGGCTCGTGAGTTCCAATTTTAAGGATGGAGATTTATCCCATGGAGGGTATAAGAATCATATTCCTAGAAAAATAAAACACAATGTGTTGCACACGCAGGTCATTAATTATGAATTTTATGACCAAATTGTAACGTCAACATAACCAATGTGCTACACAAGGAGGTCATTATTAATCGCACGAGGAGACTTTTTCAAGAAAGGCAAAGAGATGGGCACTAGATTAATTGAATTTTAAGCTAATCGAAATTAATTAATTATCGATTATAATTAAATTAATTAAAAAGAATATAATGTAAATACATTTTTAATCATTTTTTTTCTTATAAAATTCATAAATAATTTATTATTAATAAAAAATAATTATAAATTAAATATTATTAATAAAATTATAAAAATAATAATGATAAATAATATATTATTAGTAAAAATATAATGAATATAAATTTGATTATCAAATCAAAGCTAACGAATTGAAAATCGAAAATTGGAAATTTTTAGATCGAAAGAACTGAACTCTAATTTTTCCCTACTGCTGATGCCAAGTGCTTGCTGTAATTAACACGTATGAGTCCCATGTGTGATCATTGCAATTCTCTCTGCATTTCAAATCCGCCAAAGGGTTTTAAATCTTAGTCAGGGTCTGTGACTTCTGTTCAGATTTCCTGGTTTTTCACTAATGGAGAAAAGCAATTCATGTAAGTATCAGACTCGATAAGCCGATTGGCAGCATCCATGGACTGGAGATTTCGGATTCGCTGCAAGCGATCGTAGGTGCACTTATAGTCGCCAGTCTTCATTTGACCATCAATCTGGAAAGCCGCACTCTCCGATTTCCATTATATCGAATGAGACGATGAATCCTCTGCTTTCCCGTACTGTTTCGGGCGTATACGTGCCACCGGCGATTTACTCTGATGACTACGAAAGCGAAAGCATTTTCGAGAATGCAAAAGGCTCTAACAAGGATAGGAAGGCATTATCAGTTCTGCATTCTGTTATTTCGATATTAGGGGTGTTTAGGTCCGGGAATAGGCAAATGAAGAGGCTTTTGATGATGATTTCGCTTAATGTTGCGTGTTCTACTGCGGAATTGGGCTCTTTACGGGGCGTGTTGGTTGGATATCTGATGCATCTCATCTGACATTTGGTTGTGCTCTATTAACGTTTTCTTTTTGGGCCATGGCTGCTTCTCGGAGAAAGCCTGATTGCGTATACGCTTATGGGTACAAATGGCTGGAAGTTTTGGCTGCTTTCACTAATGGTCTGTTTCTTTTGTTCATGTCATTTTCCATGTCAGTGGAGACACTTCATGCATTCATACAAGAAGAATCCGAGCACAAGCATTATTTGATTGTTTCGGCGGTGACAAATTTACTGATTAATCTTATTGGTGTTTGGTTCTTTAGGAACTATGATCGCATTAGTCTTGTCTACAGAATAGCAGAAGACATGAATTACCACTCAGTTTGCTTGCATTTCGTTGCTGATTCCATTCGTAGTGCAGGTTTGATATTGGCAAGCTGGTTTTTGTCCCTCGGCGTTGACAATGCTGAAGTCTTATGTTTGGGGCTAGTTTCAGTTGCAGCTTTTATGCTTGTCATGCCACTGTTTAAATCGATTGTTGGCATCTTCCTTCAAATGGCGCCACCTAGTATTCCTTCTTCAGCATTGAGCAAATGCCTAAGTCAGATTACTGTTCGTGAAGAAGTTAATGAAGTTTCTCAAGCTGGATTTTGGGAATTAGTGCCTGGTCATGTTTTTAGTTCACTTTCAGTTCAGGTGAAGAAGGGGATGCATGATCGACCAACATTACAGTTTTTGCATGGTTTGTATCATGATATGGGCATACAGGATCTTACATTGCAGACTGCTTATGATTAAGGCCCACATTTTTGGATGAGAGTCAGTAAGAACGGCTTTAGATTGAAACCGCCATTTATAGTTTTTATTTTTATCACTCATTAGAAACAGTACAATTGGTATATCTAGATTGCATACAAGCATGATTAGCATATGTTGGATTATTTATTTGTATCTGAATATGGATTAGCAATAATCAATTGTTAGACTTATTGACAGATTAAAAAATGATATCAAATAATAAGTTTAGTAATTAGCAATATCTAAATGAATTGGGTCATATAATTGGGCAAGCTTTGTAATGGGTCAGTGTCCATAAGCTCACTAAGGAAGATACCCAAACTCTCGATCCTATATATATATATATATATATATATATATATATAATATTATATATATAGAATTTGAATACTGTGGATATTGAGAGTTGTGAATTTACCCTTTCGCTTTCGTTCTTGATTGTTCACAGAAAATCATGGATACAAATGTATTTCCAGGTACACATATTATCTAATCATGTAATCTATAATAATTTAATTTATTTCTAACAATTGGTATCAAAGCTTGGTTAGGGATTATTATTATTATTTTTGTTAATTTTATTATTGTATGTTTGAATATTAATTTTCGCAAATAAATATTGAATTTGGTTACATGGTTTGATAAACAGTTTTCCTTTTATATAAAATACTTTATATATATATATATACACGTGCATTTAATTTAATAAAAGTCAAGAGCATAAAATATTTACAATTCATAAAATATTTACAATTCTGTTTGATTATGTATTTATTAATTATTATATGTTGGTTTTCGAAATAGTACATAATATATTTGTATAGTGATTATGATTGAATATGATTGAATTTCATAACCCATATGAAACTTGCATACTGTCATATGTAATTAATATAACAAAAGTCAAGAGCATAAAATATTTACAATTCTGTTTGGTTATGTGTTTATTAATTATGATAATATTATGTGTTTATTAATAGTTATTGGTTTTATTGGACTAATTATGTCTAGGCATACTGAGAACATATTCATGAGTAGTAACGTTATTACTATGTTCATGACATGGTGTCCATTAAAATTTTGATTATGGTAAACACTTTTGTGATTATGAGCTCACCTATCGTGGGACTAGTCATAAAATTGTTCTGTTAATTTGGTTAAAATTTATTTCATGGATTTCAGGAGTTATTTGGATTATATTAATAGTGGATATATCCATCGGTATAACACTATTAATACAATATGTTATTGTTGATTGTAATGTTATTTGTTGATTGTCTTTAATAATTTTTAATACCATATCGGTGCAAAAGTGTTAAAGATGCTGGTTTATATATATATATTGATTAGTTCAATGAGTTTTCTTGATTTTATTGTAATTCGGGACCCTTATGCGGGATTATAATAAATAACAGTTTTGTACATAATTGCTTTCTTAGCTGGATCTGAAAGGAAACTTTAATTTTGTGATTATGTTATATACATAATTCACGTTTCCTCTATTGTTCTATTCTAGCTACTGTTTCTATGCAATTATCTGCTGTGAAAACTCTGAATGGCTCTAATTTTGATGATTGGAAAGAGTCTCTAGGCATGTACCTAGCAATAGCCCAACTGGATTTAGCCTTAAGGGTTGATGCACCTGCTGAACTTACTAATGAATCCACTGTTGCTGAAAAGACTTATTATGAGACGTGGCAAAATTCTAATAGGGTTTGCTTAATGGTGATGAAGTATAATATAGATAAGTCCATAAGACAAGGTATTCCTGATAAGGAGACTGCTAAGAAATTTTTGCAGACTATTATTGAAAAGTTTAAAAGGTTTGACAAGGCTCAAAAGAGTCATTATCTTTCTTTGCTGGAGCACACCCAATATGATGGTGCCAGTGGTGTATGAGAACACATAATGACACTTACAAGTTATTTTAACAAGCTCAAGTATTTTGATCTTGATTTGGGAGAAAGTTTCTAGTTTGGCGCATTCTTGAATCTCTTCCATCCCAATTCAAAATTCTTAAGACTTCTTACAACTCCCAATAATGGGAGTGGACAGTTGATCAGTTGATAGCCATTGTGTGCCAATAAGAGGAATCTATGAGGAAAGAGAATACTCTTTCTGTTAATTATGTTTTTAAAGGGTCTAGTAGCAAAACTAATGAGAAATTTCAAAAGGACAAGAAGCCTAAAGCTAAATTTGAGAACAAGAATGGTGGTAAGCATGATCATAATTTAACAATTTAGAAGAAACCCTTCAAAGGCAAGTGCAACTATTACAAGAAGCTTGGCCATAAGTTAGAGGACTGTTTTAAGCTTAAGAAGAAGCATGAGAAGGAAGGGGCTCAAAAACGTGAGGAAACCAAGTGAAAAGGAGAAGATTGTTTTAGGAGTAAATGGAGTTGCCGTAGTAGAACTCATAGGGACTGTTTCTTTGAATTTATCTTTTGGACATGTGTTGGAATTAAATGATATTGTTTATATTCCTTCTTCAAAGAGAAATTTAATTCCAACACCTTTTTTAGATAAGTGTGGTTATGTGTTTCTTCAAGGCAATAAAAAAAATTGTTATTTATTTTAAATCTGATATTGTTGGTTCCGCTATTTTATGCAATGGTTTATACATGTTGGATTTAAATTTAGTTCCTTTGTTAATCTATTGATGTCCCTATCAATGTTGTTATTGGCCACAAACGTCAAAGAGTTAAAGAGAACTCTTCAATGTTATGGCATAGACATTTGGGTCACATTTCTAGGGAGAGAAATAGAAAGGTATAAGGCCAGACTAGTAGTAAAAGGTTATAATCAGAGGAAAGGTATAGATTATATAGAAACTTTTTTCCCAGTGTCCACTAAAGATGCCTTTCATGTGGTTATGGCTTTAGTTGCTCATTATGACTTAGAACTCCACCAGATGGATGTTAAAATAGCTTTCTTAAATGGAGACTTATATGAAGATGTGTATATGGTTCAACCAAATGGTTTCATAGAAGCTGGTAAAGAACACTTAGTGTGCAAGTTGAAAAGATCCATTTACGGGTTGAAACAGGCTACTAGACAATGGTATTTGAAGTTTGATCAAGTTTTGACTTCTCTTAGTTTTGAGGAGAATGCTTCAGATCAATGCATCTTTCAGAAGGTGAGTGAGAGCCATTTCATTATTCTAGTGTTGTATGTTGATGACATTCTTCTTGCCAGTAATAGCATCAATATCTTGAACGAGACAAAATACATGCTTTCTAGTCATTTTGACATGAAAGATCTTGGTGAGGCTACATATGTTCTGGGTATTCAAATTCACCATGATAGGTCTTGAGGCATATTGGGTTTGTCTCAAGGAACTTATATTGATAGAGTTCTTAAGAGATTTAATATGCACACTTGCTCATCTTCTATTGCACCTATTCTTTCAGGTGAGAAACTCTCTAAATCTCAGTGTCCTCAGGATGACAAGGAAAGGACTGAAATGGAAAAGATTCCATATAGTTCTGCAGTTGCGAGCTTGATGTATGCTCAAGTATGCACTCGTCCTGATATAGCATTTGCTATTAGTGTCCTTGGTAGATACTTGAGTAATCCTGGATGGAGCCACTGAAAGCTGCAAAGAAAGTTATGAGATATTTGCAGGGTACTAAGAATTATATGTTGACTTACAAAAGATCTGGCAATTTGAAAGTCATTGGGTACTCTGATTTTGACTTTGCAAACTGTGTAGATGATAGAAAATCTACTTCTGGTTATATCTTCATGACGTCTAGAGGAGCTGTTTCTTGGAAGAGTGCCAAATAAACACTTACTGCTACCTCCACTATGGAAGCAGAGTATGCTGCTTGTTATGAGGCCACTTGTCAAGCTATTTGGTTAAAGAAATTGATTTCTAGTATGCTTGTTATTGAGAGCATCTCAAGGCCCTTGACCATTTATTGCGATAATGCTCCTGCTGTTTGCTTCTCTCAAAATCACAGGAATTCTAGTCGAACTAAACATTTTGATGTCCAATTCCTATTTGTTCGAGAGAAGATTCGTGAATCACAGACTCGAATTGAACATATTACTATGGACCGAATTATTACGGATCCGTTAACCAAAGCTTTGCCCATTAGTCTTTTTCAGAAGCATGTTGGGCATATGGGTGTAGTAAAAACTTTGATGATGCTTTGGTTTAGTGGGAGTCTGTTTTATGTTACATTTGAGTTAGCATTTGTATGGAATGCTTAAACCATTACTTAGCCCCATTACAACCCTTTTAAAAACCTTTTGATCTTTTGAAAAGTGTATGCTACATTAGTGGAGATAGAAAAATTGAGATATGCCTATGGAGTTGGAATTAAATCAAACTTACCACAATCATCCTCAATAGAGGCAACTTGGGGAAGTAAGTGTTTCTTAAGTCTATCCTGATAAAACAGGTTATTTGCGACTTATTAATGGCCTTGCATAGAGGAATAATTAGTTGAAGCACCATAAAGGGGGTGAGGTTCTAGCGGGCAACTGTTGAGGTCCCTATGCCTTGAAAGTGGGAATTGGTACGAAGGTTGAAGAGTGTGTAATTATGTGCAAGTTAAAGTTTTTTTTGTTATGTTTCTAAGTACCCCAATGAATTTTTTTATAAAGTTTTAATTTGCTTGAGGACAAGCAAAGGTTTGAGTTTGGGGGTATTTGATTGCATCAAATTATATAGACATTTAAGGTTAACATGTATTGCATTTTATTAGCATTTAGTATCCTTTTATGTTTATTTTTATATGTTTTCATTATTATTTTAGAAAGCATGTTAATCCGACTCAATTCATTGATTTTTATATTTTATCAGGTGTTTTTATGTGGTTCTAGAATTAAAAATGAGTTTGGACAAGATCTGGAGGTCAAAACGTGAAGAATACAGGGCCAGAAGCAGTACACGGGCCGTGTAATCTGCCTTGTGTAACTTCTTGGACCCCGTGTAACTCTCTGGACTGAAGAAAACGTGAAAAATGAAGTGGCAGAAATTTACACGGATACACGGCCCTTGTAAAGTCCCCTGACAGCAATTTTGATGTGACTTTTCTTCGCTCCAACTCTACCCAGATGGACTCCTAATGCTTGTAGGACTCTGAAATTAGGGTTTTTATACCAGATATAAATAAAATAAGTCAGGAATTGAGGAAAAAGAGAGAATTTACATCCAAAAAGGAGAATTAACATTCAAGAGCCGATTTACATTCAAGGAGGTACATCAACCTCAAGGGAAATAAGGGAGAAACAAGATCTACAAGATTGCTAGAAGGGATTTTCAGCTGAAGTTCCAAAAATCCAAGGCTGCAATTCTTTTTCTGGGTTCTTTCACTCTATTTTTTTCTCATGTCTTCTCTTTATCTTTTTATAAACTTGATTGTAAAACTCACCATGGATGAGTAGGTTCTTTATTCTAGGGTTAGGGTGTATCACTCCTAATTTCATTGTGGATCTGGTTTGATTTTATTTAATACATTGGGTATTTTATTCTTTGATTCCATCTCTTGTGATCTTAATGCATGCTATGTGTTGGTACCCACTTAGTATTGATTACAAATATTAATTGAAGGACTGAAAGGTGAAGGTTAATATTAAAAAACCAGGATTTTAAACCTAGGAAATCTGACTTAGAGATAGGCTGATAACCTTTGTAGAGTTCCAAAATTAATCAAGGAACTTAAAGGGTTTTAATTAATTTAATCACCACAAAAGTAGGGATTATGTTAATTAAAATTCACCTTGAGTGTCTTGAGAGAGGACTTAAGATAACTTAGGATTAATTTCCATCAAAGTAATAATCTCCCATTTATGGAATGAATCAAATTGATTTTATAATTAATTAAAGTGTGAAACCCTAGTTCTAGAATGCCTTTGTCCATTAGTATTTTATTTTAGTTAATTATTTAGATTTTATTTCTTTCAATTTAGATCTAATTATTATTTCTCTATAATTCAATCGTCTAGATAGTTAAAATCACTATAGTTTGGTACTCAACACGGTCCTCATGGGAACGATACTCTACTCATCACTTTATTACTTATTAGCGATCTGTGCACTTGCGGTGGTTAAAAAACTAGCAAACAAGTTTTTGGCGTTGTTGCCGAGGACCGTTGCTTGATATTGAATGATTAGTGATTTGATTACTCTAGATATTCTTATTTCTTTTATAGTTTATTTCTTGTCTAATTTTATTTTTTGCTTATTTTTCTTGTGAGGTACATTGAGATGTTTCATCAATAAGTCTTCACAAGTTTTATTTAACAACACAATGAACCATTTTGTAATGCTTGGAGAAGATTCAATGAATTGGTAGAGCAATTTTCCAACATAGCCTTTCAAATTATAAACTTACTCTCAATTTCTACAATGGTTTGGATGAAGCGACAAGGAATTTGGTAGATTATAGAGCTTGGGTTATCGGTGATCAGGTTCTTCAATGAAACCATGGGGATGCCATTCACTTGTTGAATGACATGGCAGATTTTGATTACTATTGGCATGGGGATCTTTCACTGCAGGGTTGGAGTCACCAATACTCTCCAGACACCTATCAACCTAATATTTCACACCAACCATTCGAACTGCAATTAGAGAATAGAGTGGAACTTGAAAAGGCAATAGCTCCATTGGAAAATTTTGACAACCTTATGATGAACAATGAGCTATCACTTTATGAAGAGGAATTATATGAACAAAGTTGGGAGAATGAAGAAGCTTTATGGGAATTTGAACCTAGAGAAAAAGTTGAGCATCAAGAACAAAATTCCTTTGAAGATGACTTACCAGTAGAATTCCTAAAAGAGCAAGAGTTACTTAAAGAACAAGTAGAACCTAGAGCTGAAGGAAACAACTCCTTTATAGTTGGGGGATCATTGGAAGAGTGTTTCAATGAAGACAAATCAGAGATAAAGGTGGTGGATGAAGAAATTGATGAGACTATCAATTTAAGTTCATTAATGATGCTTACACGTACACCACCAGAAGACCTTTTTCTATCATGGACACCTCCTATACCATCATACATCCCTCATGAGCTAAAACAGTCCTCTCCCCAAGAATATCATTCCAAGCCATGTGTTATTCGTGCTATGTGCAATATTGATTCAGATCTTGCCATTCTTGAGAGTACCACAAATCAATACCCATATGTGGTGTTACATGACAACTACTATGGGCGAAAACCGCTCTTTGAGTAGCAATTCTAAAAGGGTCGAGCTAAAGACCTTAAATTAGCGCTTCTTGGGAGGCAATCCAAGTTTTAAATTTAATCTTTGCATTTGTCTATTTCTTTTGTTTTATCACCCTTCCAAACTTGATTTCGATGTTTGTTCACTTTGTAGGTTCAAGAAGCACTTGAAAGGAGCAATGGAGATCAAACTCACAAATCTTCAAGGGAAGGCACGCTTCAAGGGGGAGTATTCTATATCCATTAGCTTTTCCTTGTTATTATATTTATGATGTTGCTCTTGATCTGATTATGATATCTTGATGATATTGAGGACAATGTCAAATTTGAGTTTGGGGGTGCATTTCATGCATTGCATTCATATATTGCATTTCATTACCCTATTATGTCTATATTATATTTGTGTATAAAAAATCTAGAAAATTTTTACAAATTTTGAACTTTTTAAAAAGGCTTTTAACTTAGAATTATAACTAAAACCTTGATGAGCTAATGATTGGACTCTCTGGGAAAGAGGAATGAATGTAACTGAATGGGCAAAAAGGCTTCAATATGTTGTTTGTGAAGAACTTAATCACCTAAGTGGAGTTAAACTAGTTAAACCCTTTCATAGCCATTAATCTGTCACATTGAACTTGCAAAATTAGGAGAAAATTTTTGAGATACAAGCAAACCTAAAAATGCCTCACCAACTTTAGAACATGTCTCTTGGACCTATCAAAGCGAAATCCTAGCATATGCTTGATGAAGAAACGATTAAGGCATTCTTTGATATAACCTCACTAAACCTTAGCCACCCCTAATTAAAATATATATCCCTTGCAGCCAACTTGAAGCCTATATTTACCCCTTAGAATTTATTGCTTACCCATATTATTTACCTAGCCCCTATCCTAAACACCTACCCTACCATTTTGAGGAAGCTAAATGCATAAATAAAAAGTATATTAAGAGTAAAAAGAAAAAAAATTGGAGAGAGGATGTAAAACTCAAGAAAGACTGCAAGTGTGCAATTGAAATAAAAGAAAAATTTGCGTTTCCAACCCAGCAAAAGGAATGAGTTTGGGGAAGAGGACAAAAGGGACATAAATAAAATAAAAAAAAAAAGGGAAGAAGAAAAAGAAGTCCCAAAATAAGTATCATAGAAGTATGCTTGGCACTATAAAAACCAAAAGCCCCTCTTCTCCATACAAAATCAATAGAATAAACTTAGTATACTTGGTATTTTATGCATATATGCTATCCTCATATTTGCATTCCCTAAAAACCTTTCATTGGCAACCAAGTCATTATCCCTTTAGCCCCATTACAACCCTTTTAAAGACCTTTTGATCTTTTGAAAAGTGTATGCTATATTAGTGGAGATAGAAAATTGAGATATGCCTATGGAGTTGGAATTAAATCAAACTTACCACAATCATCCTCAATAGAGGCAACTTGGGGAAGTAAGTGCTTCTTAAGTCTATCCTGATAAAACAGGTTATTTGTGACTTATTAATGGCCTTGCATAGAGGAATAATTAATTGAAGCACTATAAAGGGGGTGAGATTCTAGTGGGCAACTGTTGAGGTCCCTATGCCTTGAAAGTGGGAATTGGTATGAAGGTTGAAGAGTGTGTAATTATGTGCAAGTTAAAGTTTTTTTTGTTATGTTTCTAAGTACCCCAATTAGTTTTTTATAAAGTTTTAATTTGCTTGAGGACAAGCAAGGGTTTGAGTTTGGGGGTATTTGATTGCATCAAATTATATAGACATTTAAGGTTAACATGCATTGCATTTTGTTAGCATTTAGTATCCTTTTATGTTTTTTTTTATATGTTTTCATTATTATTTTAGAAAGGATGTTAATCTGACTCAATTCATTGATTTTTATATTTTATCAGGTGTTTTTATATGGTTCTATAATCAAAGATGAGTTTGGAAGAAATCTGGAGGTTAAAATGTGAAGAATATAGGGCCAGAAGCAGGACACGGGCCATGTAACCAGCCTCGTGTAACTTCCTGGACCCCGTATAACTCTTTGGACTAAAGAAAATGTGAAAAATGAAGTGGCAGAAATTTACACGGGGAGTGTATCACTACACAGCCCCTGTAAAGTCCCCTGATAGCAATTCTGATGCGATTTTTCTTTGCTCCAGCTCGACCCGGATGGACTCCTAATGCTTCTAGGACTCTGAAATTAGGGTTTTTACACTAGATATAAATAGGATAAGTCAGGAATTGAGGGAAAAGAGAGAATTTACATCCAAAGAGGAGAATTAACATTCAAGAGCCGATTTACATTCAAGGAGGCACATCAACCTCAAGGGAAGCAAGGAAGAAATAAGATGTGCAAGATTGCTATAAGGATTTTTAGCTGAAGTGCCAAAAGTCCAAGGCTGGAATTCTTTTTCTGGGTTCTTTCACTCTATTTTCTTCTCATGTCTTCTCTTTATCTTTTTATAAACTTGATTGTAAAACTCACCATGGGTGAGTAGGTTCTTTATTCTAGGGTTAGGGTGTAGCACTCTCAATTTCATTATGGATCTGGTTTGATTTTATTAAATACATTGGGTATTTTATTCTTTGATTCAATCTCTTGTGATCTTAATGCATGCTATGTGTTGGTACCCACTTAGTATTGATTACAGATATTAATTGAAGGACTAAAAGGTGAAGGTTAATATTAGAAAATCAGGATTTTGAACCTAGGAAATCTGACCTAGAGATAGGCTGATGACCTTTGTGGAGTTCCAAAATTAATCAAGGATTTTAAAGGATTTTAATTAATTTAATCACCATGAAAATAGGGTTTACGTTAATTAAAATACACCTTGAGTGCCTTAAGAGAAGACTTAAGAAAACTTAGGATTAATTTCCATCAAAGTAATAATCTCCCATTTATTGAATGAATAAGATTGATTCTATAATTGATTGAAGTGTGAACCCCTAGCTCTAGAATGCCTTTGTGCATTAGTATTTTATTTTAGTTAATTATTTAGATTTTATTTCTTTTAATTTAGATCTAATTATTATTTCTTTACAATTCGATCGTCTAGATAGTTAAAATCACTATAGTTTGGTACTCAACACGGTCCTCGTAGGAACGATACTCTACTCATCACTTTATTACTTGTTAGCGATCCGTGCACTTGCGGTGGTTGAAAAACCAACAAACAAAGCCTGTAATGGGTCAGGCTGTCCATAAGCTCACTAAGGAAGAGGCCCCAACTCTCAGTCCTATATATATATATATATATATATATATATATATTCTGATAATCCCATTTAATATCAGATAGAATTCAGATAGAATTTGAATACTGTGGATATTGAGCGTTGTGAACTTACCCTTTTGCTTCCGTTCTTGATTGTTCACTAAAAATCATGGATACAAACGTGTTTCCAAGTACACATATTCTTTAATTATGTAATCTATAATAATTTAATTTATTTCTAACAGCATATCCTTAGGATAAGCTAATCAATTGACGATTGTGGAGTGAAGTCATATTTTGAAAATCATTAGGGATTGATGAAATAGCATATCCTTAGGATAAGCTAATCAATTGACGATTGTGGAGTGAAGTCTTATATGCTATATTAAGAGATGCAATAGTTTTAAGACGAAAAATCCAATTAGGAATAAAGGATTCATGAAAATGATTGTATGACAAATCAAGAATTGAAAGAGAGGAAATGTTAATATTTACTAGTGGGTGAATATGTTGAATATGGCAATTTGACAAGTGGGTGAATATGTTGAATGTGGCAATTTGACAAGTGTAATTCCACTAGAGAAGGAAGGGCATTTATTACTTTCAACCAATTGAAGGTTTGGCTAAGATTTACATTACTCAAATCAAGGAATTCTAACAAAGAAAGACCAGAAAGCCAATGCAAATTCTCAACATATGGATGATAATAGTAATAGCCATCAGCATTGAGATTAAGGAAGTGAAGATTGGAAAGATTGCCAATTTCATGAGGAATCATTTCCCCAAATGCAACACCCGATAGATCAAGGTAGCACTTAAGCTCCCCATAGATCCAAGAAATTTGGGAATTTGAATTCCTCCAAAATCATTGTTGCTTAGATCCAAGTACCTCAAATGCTTTAAGTTGAGCATAGATGGACTAATCTTACCACCAATTGTAGACTTCATATAATACTTTCGATATCCTCCTCGTTGATCGTAAATGTTATCTATATCCATTAGGTACATACAAGTATTGAAAGATATGTATGAAGGAGCAACTACTATTGTGCGCACAGTGGGAGGGGACACAAGAGATTTTCCTATCTCAATTGGATTACACCAAGGTTCAGCTGTAAGCCCTTACCTTTTTATATTAGTTTTAGATGAATTGACGAAACATATACAAGAGAGTATCCCTTGGTGCATGATGTTTGCAGATGATATAGTTTTGATAGATGAGATGCGAGAATGAGTCAATAGAAAGTTGGAGCTTTGGAGAAGTACTCTAGAGTCAAAGGGTTTTAAGTTAAGTAGAACGAAAACAGAATACATGCATTGCAAGTTCAGTGAAGGTCGAACTGGTGATAGGAAAGGAGTTAGTTTGGACGAAGTGGTACTGTCACAAAGTAATCACTTTAAATATCTCAGCTCAATCCTTCAAGTAGATGGGGGATGTGAGGAGGATGTTAGTCATAAGATTAAAGCCGGATGGTTGAAGTGGAGAAGTGCCATGGGAGTTTTATGTGATCGCAAAATTCCCAATAAGTTGAAAGGAAAATTTTACCGTACAGCCATACGACCGGCCATGTTATATGGTAGTGAGTGTTGGGCACTGAAGGAGTCGAATGTGTCTAAGATAAGAGTTGCGAAGATGAGAATGTTAAGGTGAATGAGTGGTCATACTAGACTAGATAAAGTCTGCAATGAGAGTATTAAAAAAAAGGTAGGAGTGGTGCCAATTGAGGATAAGTTGAGAGAAGGAAGATTGAGGTGGTTTGGTCATGTGAAGCGTAGACATACGGAGGCTCCAGTTAGACAAGTAGAGCACATTAGGTTAGAGGATAGAAAGAAAAGAAGAGGTAGACCTAAACTGACTTAGAGAAGAGTAGTACAACATGACCTAAAAGCATTAAACATTTTCAAGAATTTAACCCAAAATCGTTTAGAATTGAGAAAGAGAATCTATATAACCGAGCCCAAATTCTTAGGATAAAGGCTTAGTTGAATTGAGTTATAAAATTTTATAAATTATAAAAGATCAGAACAAATAATATCATCAATAAAGACAGAAGAGACAGACCTCACTCTTGGAAATCAAATGTAAAACCAACTATCGACCAACAACATATGCACAACAACGTTCGCTAGCCTCTTAACAAAAGAGACAGACCATGAATCAAAGTCTAACAATAAAACTTTACAGTCTTGAACCACAACCCCAAAGTAAGAAACATGAACAATAGAACCCTTCAAAGCTTGATTTAAAGGCTATGTGGATGCCGACCCTTTATCCAGCTCAATGCTTCCCGAAAGGCTATTGCTTCAGCAATTTTTGGATCAAAAATACCATTATATTATTTACAATTCTAAAACAATTTAATTCTAAAACATGCAATTAATCTAAAAATTTCTTTTTAAAAAATACACACCGCGAACATTTATAAACATATACAGTAATATATTAAATGCAATTAAATTATATATAATAATATAATATATTTATAAAAATATATAACTGAATTCATATATTTAGAAAAGACTTAAAATTATAAAATTAAATTTATTATAAAATTTTTATAATAAATGACGTACAGATATAGATGGTGAATATAAAATATATTAACATTTAAAAGGAAAAATTAGATATTTTCTTAAAAAAGAAAAATTATATTGCAATAATATATATATATATATATTAAAAGTGAAATATTCAACTATTAAAATATTTGTATTTTTTGTATGATATTATATTTTGAAGATCAATGAAAGAAAATTTTAATGATTTTTTATGCTCCTATAATTGATCCACATATACAAATTGAAATAAATTTTGATTTTAAATTAATAAATTTACTTGTAAGATAATATAATATAAATAATATAAATCAATTATTAAGATAATATTATAGTATTCAAAAGGAAAGTGTTTATAACATTATCAAGAAAGTGTTTATAGCAATTTTTTCTAAATCTTTTTTTATATACATGTGAAGAATTATAATAGTTAAAAATTATGATTTTGTAATCATTAAAATTTTAACTTTTTTAAACAATATAAATTAAAAAAAAAATTTAACTTGATAGTTATATTCATATATTTATTATGATTGCACATAAAAAATAATATATATAAATTAAAATTTTATATTTAAATTAAAATTATGATTTTTAGAAATTTTAATTAAAAATGATAAAAATGGATGTATTAAAAATTATAAGACGCACATACAACGTATGTGTCACAAAAAACTAGTAATAATTAAAAGAAGAAAATTTGCTTTAAGTCAAGATATTCGATTTGTGAAAGAAAGAGTTTGAAAATGGAGTTCAAGGAGATGGCCAACTTTTTGATAAGCAGAGCCGGTTTGAAGCATGTTTGAGCTCATGCTTGAACTTCAAGAGAGCCTCTTATTGATTTTTAAGCAATATCTGCAGTTCAGTTTGGCGTAAGGTAGTGCTACTAGATCTTTTATTTGTTTTAAAGTTGTATCAAATGAGTTTCACTACCCCCAAAGAAATAGTGATTTATCATTTATCTGAGGCCCATTTGAAAGAAAAAAAAAAAAAGAATAAATTTTGCTAATAATACCTGTATTTCACTTTATGATAAGATGAATAGATTTTTGGATTTCTAATGGAATTGGAAGTTATATGCATACCGCAATAGTGATCTTGGCATGCATGCAAAGTATTAGTATACATGATCTCTCTTTCTTCTTCTTATCTTCTCAAGGGTGTGATGGCAAATTGTAATCAAGCTATTTAAATTCAAGCTGGATTTGAATGAGATTTTTTTTTATAAGTAAGCATGCTTTTTTTCTTAAATTAATGGCCAGGAAAAACTTAACATGAGCACATCCTTCTAAGACCTGGTCAATAGACCCCCCCAATACACCCATCCTAGATGTGGCATGTTAAGTAAAAAAACCTGGTAAGAAGATACAAAAGCATCCAAGAAAACCCAGAACTAGCTAAGACAACACATCAAGCCAAAATGAGAGGATTAAAACCCATAACAAAACTTAAGCACCAAGATCAAACAGAAGAACACACAACTAACTTAACACAAACTACAAGAGCAGGGTAGTTAAACTCTCACAACAACAAATGCAAAGGAGCTAGAGAAACACAAGAAAATCCTTTTGATACAGATCGCCTTGCTTCGCTAGTTGATCAATGATGGAGTTAGCTTTGTGCAAAACATGAACAAAGAATACATGACGTAGTGACATCTTGAGATTCAGGGCTGACTTGATCGTGAATCAAAACTTACCCTAGTATGATTTTTTTTTTTTTTCTCTTTGAACTTGGTTGTGTTTTGGTACAAATGAAATGACATTTTGACAATCCAAGCACTCGAGAAAGCATCACCTCTTTCCGTGAGGGAGTCTTCCAACTTTTAAGGATGATAAAAACCATAAATAGCAATTACTATTGTTGTAGTATCTTCGCTTACAAAATCTCTCAAAAAACATTGAAACAACAAAATAAAGTACTAGCATAACATACACAAATAAGACACTGACATAACTGTGAATCATTAAAAACAACAACTTCAACAACATTTACCTTAAACTCCACCAAATTTTATGCCAAAAACAATCCAGGAAATGAAAATACACATACCTCCATCGTCTATTAATAGCTAGAGGTCCCAACACGCTCCAAAAACCCACAATGAATCCAAGTGCCATGCTCACATAAAACCAATCCACTTTGACACCATCACCCTTTTCTTTTTCTTCTTCTTTTCCATTATTGAGTATAACACCATTGTCACTGCAATTCTCAGAGAGTGGAGGTCCACATAGTCCTTTGTTGCCAACAAAACTAGAAGAGCTAAAGGTCAGCAATTGAGTGCTTGTAGGAATTCTCCCACTCAAATTATTATTGGACAAGTTCAACAAGCTCAAAAATGTTAGATTTGTGATGCTTTGTGGAATTCCTCCAAATAATTGATTTTGAGAAAAATCTAGAACTTCTAGCATTTTCATAGCACCTATATTCTCAGGAATCTTTCCAGATAACAAATTAGCTGACAAATTAAGAGATTGCAATGATAAAAGACTTGTTATTTCTTTTGGAATCTCTCCAGAAAAATTATTGTCAGAAAGATCTATGCTTTTCACAAATTTTAGAATTTTTTCATACTCAACCATCCTTCCTTTCATCACAATTAATGCATCATCTCCAAAAAATGAATATCCACTTGACACATTAAAAACTTGTGCTACTGAATTAATTGTAGTCATTGGACTGAAGTTTTTTATGCAGCTTGGGATGGTCCCTGAGAGATTATTGTGAGAAAGGTCTAGAATTTGCAAAGAATTCAAATGGCAAAGTTCCTTGGGTATATACCCATGAAACTTATTTGCACGAAGGTTGAGAAGAAGCAAATACGAAAGCTTTTCCCCTATCCATGTTGGAATGCGCCCGATCAATTCATTTTCACCAACGTCAAGTGTAGTTAACTTCGAACAATTTTGAAGTGAGAATGGTATTTCACCTGAGAGGCTATTATTACGAAGATGCAAGGATTGAAGAGAAGTTAAAGCCCCAATCGAATTGGGAATATTGCCACTCAAGTTGTTGTTGTCTAAAGTTAAAAACCACAGTTCTGGCCAATTCAACCAACAATCTGGTATTTCTCCGGATAAAAGATTATTTTCAAGGTTAAGAATAATCATTCCCTTCATTTGATTCTTCTTATAACAAAGGATGTTGGATATGGAACCTGAAAATGAATTATTGTGAAGAATCAACGTTTTCACATTGGCATAGATCCAAGGTAATGGACCACTAAAGTGATTTGAGCTCAAGTCAATCACCGAATAAGATGGATTAATATTGGGGATATCAGGAATGGTTCCATGGATTTGGTTGTGAGAGATATTTAAATAGTAAAATTGTGCAGACATGTTCCAAAACCAGTAAGGAACACTGGAAATTTTGGAGTTTGACAAATCCACTTCATATAAATATTTTAGAGAATGAAGCCACCTTGGAAATTGTGGGCCAATAACCCAAGATCTCAATCTTAAGAATTCAATGTGATCAAAAGGTGGAATCCAATTTGAACTAACTTTCAACATCAAATGATTTTCGGAAGCATCAAAAGCTTTCAAATTTGTGAGGTTTGTAAAATGGATTTCAGAAACATCACCCTCCAACAAATTGTAAGCAATATCTATCTCCACTACATTTGCAAGTGCTCCAAACCACACAGGGAGATTTCCTGAAATGAAATTAACCGAAAGACGAAGGTTGACCAAATTCCTAAAATGGTTGGGATGATTGGACAAACGACCAAATAATTGGCAACTATCTAACTCCAATGACTCTAGCCCATTTGAAACACATCCTGATAGAATCTCAAGGATATCGTTTATGTCCTGGCTTAGCTTGACTCCTGACAAAGAGAGGAACCTCAAATTACAAAGATTTTTGAATGGTCTTGGAATTCCTCCATCCAGTTCAAGTTCTTTGTTTGTTGACAAATCAAGGCTGGTGAGAGATGTAAAGTCTGCAATGGCGCTAGAAATTTTACCTTGAAAGAAATTGCTAGCAAGATTAAGGAGCTCAAGGTGACTACAATTGTATAACCAATTGGGTATTGAGGAAGTCAAATAGTTTCGAGATAAATCGAGTTCCTTCAATAAAGTGATGTTTTGAGGTTCAATAGAAATCGGACCTTCAAAGTTGTTAAGGGCAAAATTAATAGAAACAAGATTTCCAAGACGAAAAAACCATTTGGGAATTGAAGAATTAAAATCATTTGATGCGAGGTCAAGTTTCTGGAGTGAAGTTAGATTTTGAAAATCATTAGGGATTGGTCCTTGAAATAGATTTCCAGCTAAGTTAAGAGAAGTAAGAGTTTTAAGATGAAAAATCCAATTAGGAAGAAAAGATTCAGGAAAAACATTCAATGACAAATCAAGAGTGGAAAGAAACGAAAAATTAACATTTACTGGTGGGTGAAGATACTGCAGATTGCAATTTGACAGGTGTAATTCTACTAGAGAAGGAAGCAAGTTTGTCACTTTCAACCAATTGAAGGTTTGGCTAAGATTCACATTACTCAAATCAAGGAATTCTAGGACAGAAAGACCAGAAAGCCAATGCAAATCCTCAACATATGGATAATAATAGCCACCAGCTTTGAGATTAAGGTAGTGAAGATTGGAAAGATTACCAAGTTCATGAGGAACCATTCCCCCAAATCCAGCACCCGAGAGATTAAGGTATCTTAAACTCCCCATAGAGCCAAGGAATTTGGGAATTCGAATTCCTCCAAAATCATTGTTGCTTAGATCCAAGTACCTCATATGCTTCAAGTCGAGTAGAGATGGACTAATCTTACCACTAAATGTTGGCTTCATATAGTATTCCTTGTCTGCTTCCTCGTAATATCCTTCGTAAGAAGGACTTCCAAGATGGAGTTCAATGACATGGCCTGTTAAGTTGTGGCAGATCACTCCAAACCATCTGCAACAATCCTCTTTACCACCCCAAGATGAAAGCTGGTTTAGAGGATCTATGAGCTCATGCTTGAACTTCAAGAGAGCCTCTCTCTCACTTGGACTGCAACTAGAACTGAATTTTCCATAGCAGATGCCAAGACTGATGGTTGCAATCCAGAGGAAAGAAATTGTTAGTGGAGCACTCATTGATTTTTCCATGAAATTCAGTTTGATGAAAGAACCTTGCCACTGGGATGCTATTTATAGTGCTCCACTACGTGAATTCGAGATTTAAATTAAATCAATTTTTTAATTAATAAGTTTAGCCTTAGATGTTACTCATATGGCAGAATCAGATTAAAATATTTATTCTCCTAATTTTCTAGTTAAAAAAATTTTAATTAACAAAATATTATTTTTAATGAACTTTAATTAATTGAATTGATTTGATAAAATTGCAATAAATTTCAGAAATTAAACTTCAATAATAAAAATTAAAAAAATTGAATTGATCATAAATTCACATAAAAATTTTGCTTTCAGTAAAATAAATGGTGGTTTTAGGTTTGACAATTCAATTTCCTATGTTTAATTCTTACGAATTCAATTTCCTATTGGAGATTGTTATTTTATAATCATTATTAGTATTATTATTAACTGAAAATATTAATATTTTCTAGATTGTAAAATATTTTGTTTTAAATAAAAAAATTTGGAATTACAAAAAAAGGACAAATATGTTAATTAAATTACTTAAGCTCCCCAATTTAGCCATTCACTTTTCAGGCCAGCCACCCCACAAAATCTCCTGCAATTTGCAGCCCTCTCTTTTGGTTTCACATGTTGTGAAATGGCTTACGATAATGATCTTAATTAAAGACTTTTAATTATTAAACCTTGAATTAACTAACAGATTTATGCATCCAACAATACTTATTTCTAACATCAAGTTTTAGGCTTCATTATTTTTTGGAAAATAACTTGTATGTGAAAAATATTTTTTATGAAAAATATTTTCAAAAAAAAATATTTTTTATAAAAATATTTTTTGTTATTTAGTTGTAATGTTAAACTAATAATATGTATTTATGTCATATATGTATAAGTATTTTTGCATTTTAATAAGATTATCAAAATTTAAAACTTCCTCTTTTAAAAAAAAATTATTTTCCTTAAAAAAAATTTAATTTTTTTCTTTAATTAGAAAAATATTTTACTATTTTTACTAAGTGGCCTCAATGTTAGAAATATTTTAATAAGTTATAATTTCTATGAATATTATAATTTCCTCCTAAAAATTCCTTATGTTCTCTAAAAAAATTATTTTATTTTAACTATTAACCCTCTAGTAATTTTTATTGCTTTATTATAATATAATATGAAAATTTTAAGTTATTTTATTTTTTATTATACATTCAATAATTTTTTTTATAGTGTTGGCACTCTATTTTTTTTTTTAGTTTAATTATACTATATTATGATTTTTTTTATTATATAACATTATTCCTTCAAAATATATAAATAATAAGTGTTATTAACTATTTTTAAAAATTAATTTTATAGTCAACATTTTCTGAATGTCAAAGCTAAAAATTCTATTTAATAGTGTTATTAATTTATGTAATTCGTCAATTTTAAGTATAAGTAAATAATTATATATATATATATATATATATATATATATATATATATATATATTCTAATTAATATTTAAAATTTGAAAATAAAAAATTAATTTAAAAATATAATTTTTAATAATTAGGACATTTTACAATTATTTTAATACATTAAAATGTTAATATAATCATTGTAAATTAAGAATTTTTTTTTCTTATTTATGCTAGCTAATAGAATTTAAATATAAATACTTTTATATATATCTCAAATATCACTTAAAATATTAAAAATTTTTAAATAAATTACGTGATCTTTTTTTTTTAAAATAAATTATATAATTATTTTAACTCTTTTTACATATATTAATTCAAAATATAAAATTCATCTATTTTTTATTTTTGTATTAGTTTTAATGAAAATATATTGAAAATTGTAAAAAATATTCTATTATTATATAATTTTAGAATGATTATATATAATTGAGTGAATTAATTAACCACACTAAAAAAATATGTAGCTCTATCATCGTATTAGACCCCATAAGATAAATTTTAGGGCTCCATTCTTGCCCTTCGTTCGAAAAAATTATATAATAAAATAATAATTTCATATAGGATGTCATGTATAGAATGATAATCTAATAGTGAATGGATAGGTAAACATGTGTGGATTCTAATATATATATATATATATATATATATATATATATATATATATATATCTTAAAAATTTTTAAATACGCTACAGTTTTATTTTTTAAAATAATAATTATATATTTGGATAGAAGTACAGTGATACTTCAAAAATTTCTCGTAACGTGCCCACACTTTATATATAACAAGTCCTCATTAACGTGTCCACCACTTTATATTTAACAAGTCCTCATTAACGTGTCCACCACTTTATAGGGCGTTGCCAATGTCGATGCTTTTAAGAATTGAAAGTCCCCACCTGAATTTAGTATGTAAGAGTTTTGCAGCTTTGATTTTTCAAACGTGCATTAATTTCCGTAAGTAGAGTGGGAAATATACCTATATCTCTCTATCATAATGATTGCCATTGATTGATTTTAGTTTTTTATTTCCCAAGTGCTGATGCCAAGTGCTTGCTGTAATTAACATGTCGTGCATGGGAAGGAAAGAGCAAATCAAGGATTTAAAGAGGAAAAGAATGGTTAATTTTTCCAACTTATGAGTAGAAGAACAATTAATCATATATAAATCAAAGTGATTAATTGCATTTGCATTTTTATTTTCCAAATCTTTTAATAATTACAATTATTATTTACATATAAAGGTTGCAAGAGGTGAAGTAGGGAGGATTCAGTCATTCTGATAAAATAACATTGTTTTGGGACAGAACAACGGGTTCAAGTTTAATAAAATCATGAACATAAATCAAACCGTTATAAAATGGTTTAAAAGTTTATTTTTAAACTACTAATTCGATTTGAGTCTCGATTTAAAATGGTTTGAAGGCGATTCAAAAAAAAGATAGTTCAAGAAAGTTTTGAAGGAGATTTGGGAGCGATTAAGAAAAAAAAATTTAGAGAAAAATTTTATTGATTTAGAATTAACTTATATTTATAAAAATATTTTATTTTTTTTAGAAATCTTTCAATTAAAATAAAATAAGGAAAAAGATAATGAAATTAATTTATCTTTAAGAAAAATTAATAAGAAAAAACTTTGATTTGATTAAAAAATTAGAGATAAAATTATTTTTTTTTTTAAGAAATTAAAAGAGTGCATGAACTTAATTTTGCTTATATATCCTTTTAGAATTTAGAGAAATCAAAGTTTCCAGTTTTATTACTTGCCTTTTTTCTAAAAGTTATATAAAATAGAGGTATTAGAAATTTTATTGAAGATATAAAGTAATAATAGAGTAATTGATATGATATTGAAAATTTCAGTAAGTGTATAAAATAATAAAGTAGAGAAATTAGGAGAGTATTGAGAATTAAAAAGAATGTAGAAAATAATTATTTAGAAAATTTGAAAGAAATTGAGAAAGTATTAAGAATTAAAGAGAGTGGAAAGAATAATTATATAGAGAATTTAAGATTTATATTAATGAATTAGGAATGAGATGAGATATTTGTCGACACCATATTTTGGCCGATCACCAAAGTCAATGAACTTTGAAAGTCGACCCCCAACTGACATTCTTCGGTTACAAGTAACTTGATTAGGAAATAAACCAATCCTGCATCTAATCAAATGCTTTCCGATCTCTCAACAAAGGAGATCACACCAATATCAGGTCCTCATGCCATCAAATCTCATTTCCGATCTCTTGTCAAAGGAAATCAAACCAATATCAGGTCTCCGTGCCATCCAGTCTTATTTCTGATCTCTCCTTTATAAATATTGTGGAAAATCGTTTAACAAAGTTAAGGTTGCAGTCCGACTTAAGGGTGCTTCCGATCTTAAGTATTCAAATCAAGTTTCCAATTTTAATGATCTAAAGTTCTACTCAGTATTTGGTCTCGGCTTAGGCTAATCTCATGGTTACAATGTTCTTCCAACCTCTTATACTTAAATTAATAATCGCTTTTAAGTTTGATGTCCTAATACGTTTAAACAATCAAGCACTCATACAATTTGGATACTTTCCGATCTTATCAAGAAATTGAACAAAAGGGATTTCATTTCATATCAAAATAAAGGTTACAAGTCATTCAGCTGGAGGGTCAGCCCTAGCCTATTCTCCAGGTACATTGACATTTTGCTCAGTCTCTCTCTCTCTCTCTCGGTTTCCTCCTCGCTCTCCTCTTTGTCTTGAGGAGCCAGATCCACCATCCACGAGAAGTCTTCCCCAGGATAACGCCTCTTGAGCTCAGCCAGAAGATCGCTGTGGGCATTCACATAAGCACCAGCTTCCCTTGTGGCTCATTGGATTTGGCTTATATGCTAAATTTCAGGTCCAAGGTTTGAATCTGGTGGGGAGAGAGAGATCGGGAAGAGGGGGCCCGATATGAGAGATCGGAAAAGGGTCATAACAAAGAGGTCAGAAGGAATAGAGATCGAAAAGCTCGAAGAGGATAAGATGACTTTCAATAACTCTCTACATAATCAGAGCCGAGGTAGTTAAAGCATTGCAGGAGTGATCAAATCTTCACCGCACGCCTCATTTGTAGAATTGCCCACATTGCTAACAGACGCCAAAAACAGTTATGGCAGTTCTATACATCACAATCTCCACCGTTGATCATACTTGCAAGGTCAAACCCGGAGCCCTTGGATCAAAAAGCAGATGACAGGTCCGGCGCCTTTCATTCCCAGCCTTCAAATCCGTCTTGTAAGGCAAGACCCTGAGCCATTGGATTAAAAAAGAGAAAGGACATATATTCTAAATAGGATCTCAGCCATCCATTTTGATTCTCTTTAATTCTCAGACATCGGATTATGTCCTTTTAAATCCAAACCTTCCGTCTCCCCAGGAGAGATCCTGACCCTTCATTAGAAGTACTCGTTCCCTATAAATACCTGTATGCAATACTGTAGAGGAGACGGACAAAAAAAGGTGGTGGTGATTATAGTGGAAAGGCTCTGAAATTTAATTCAGCCTTGCTGCTTTGCCATTCTAAGCTTGCATGAAAATTGAGAAACTTCATAAACTAATTTTCTTGAGTATCTCCATTGATAGAGAGTTTTCGAACCCTGAAATCCTTCATTTTCAGTTTGTTCATCACTCTGCTATACCATTTCTAGTCAGTCTTGTCTTCATCACCCTATCACTTACATATTCTTCTCTCAGCTTGACCTCATTCTGACCAGGTAGCCGTAGCTTCGACTTAACTGTATTTCAGCCTGGTTCTCGCAATCTCAAAGTAAGCATTGGTCCCGGAACCATCAGCCTTCAACGTAACAATATTTGTGATCTCCAAAGTCAGTTTGATAACCTTGAACTCATACAGGTAAGTATCTAGACTGTCACCTTTCCGAACGCTCTCGTTTTACATTCTCTGCTTTTATTCTTAAAATTCTCATTAAGTTCAGTTATACTAAAAATCTCCATGCGGATCCTTCAGGTCAATAATTACTCTCTTGAGTTTACTTTTTCTATTCTCCAATTCACGTTATTTATTTGTTCTTAGTTTTTATTTCCTTCGAATATAGGTGTTCCGGTTACAAGTAGCTTCTAGGTAATTTAGCAAAGTGTTGGCAACAATATCCTAACATAATAATGTCTTTTGAAATAAGTAAAATAATCAAAGAATGAATAGGGAATCAGGAGAAAAGTCATGAGGTCGGGCTATTAAGCAAGTCTAGGAAATAGCATAATAGAGTGGGAACTGAAATAAGGTTGGACTTCAGATTAGTAACCGAGAGAGATCGGATGTAGCCAGCCAAAGAGTTCGGACAAGGTAGTCATATACGAGATCAGTGAAAGACTCGGTCTTAAACCAAATACTTTATAAGGCCGGTGGAGAGTTCTTACCTGATCCTCATTCAAATAAAAACACGGAGATCGGAAGAGAGTTCTTATCTGAGATATTTCTTTTAAAATTTTTGAACCAAACACAGAGGTCGGGGGAGAGTTCTTACTTTATCCTCATTCAAACGAAAAACATGGAGATCGGAGGAGAGTTCTTATCTGAGATCCTTCATTAAAGTTTTGAACCGAACACTTTAAGATGGTCAGGGGAGAGTTCTTACCTGATCCTCATTCAAATAAAAACACGGAGATCGGAGGAGAGTTCTTATCTGAGATCCATCTCTTAAAATTTTTGAACCAAACACAGAGGTCAGGGGAGAGTTCTTACCTGATCCTCATTCAAATAAAAACACGGGGATCGGAGGAGAGTTCTTGTCCGAGATCTTTCTTTTAAAATTTTTGAACCAAACATAGAGGTCGGGGGAGAGTTCTTACCTGATCCTCATTCAAACGAAAAACATGGAGACAGGAGGAGTGTTCTTATCTGAAATCTCCAGCTTAAAATTTTTAAAACATACCTAGGGATCGGGAGACGCTACTTCCTCTCTTAACAAAATTCAATTTTAATAACACAACTCCAATACACAAGGCTACTTTAATTCGAACACCTATTCACTAAAGGGCCATCTCATGAACTCATATTCTTGGGCAATCCAAAATGAGTGAAATATTAAATATTCCTTATTTTTGCATAAAGGTTTAATATTATCACTATCCCAACCCCCTAATTACCATTTTAATTTATGAAAGTGCATAACACTAAATCTGTTTACCCTCATTGAGGGACGGGGAGGGGTGCCTAACACCTTCCCCGCCTGTATATGGACCCCAAACCTAGAATCTCTATTTTCGAAGTGGTTTCTTTTAAATTTATTTTTACGAATGGTTTTCTTTAATTTCTCTCAAAATTAAAGTGGCGACTCCTCACTCTTTCCCACTTCGGTGAGAGCTTTCGTCCGGGCAACCACAAAACACCTTGCGACAGCTTGGCGATTCCATTGGGGACTTTTTTTTACCCTGGTTTAGAAGTCCAAGAATAAATTTAGTTATACGCTCATATAAATTGAATTCGTAATTGGGGGGGGGGGGGGGGGGTTAATTTGCAAAATTTGAAATCTTGATATGTTGATTTGTTATTGTTCTAACCATTTTTGCTTGTCTTATTTCCCACAGTAACTTTCATAAAAAAAAATGTAAAAATCCCCCATGAAGGGAAGAGGTAAATATATCCCTTCACACATTGAGTACTGACACAATGTCCTCACACACTTCAGCCCTATACCCGGGCTTTCTCACCCTTTAGGAAAGTAGGAGGGAGTCATGTAGCGGTACCCGTGGGTTTTACCCTGTTAGTATCCGTGAAGGCTTTTGCTCAGATTGAAACTCGTTCTATTTGCTATAATACCCGTGTAACTCTCCCGTTAGTATCATGGTGATGGAATGGGCCTCTACTGTTTATAGTAGGGGCAATTTGGGAACCTGTGGCTTTTAGAAAATTAGACCTTGAGCTAAACTATCACAATAGCTGGAAGCTGTAGCAAGCTACCTCATAAGATAGAACTATTCGATTAGATAGCACTTACCCGGTACTATGATTTTTCCTATTTTAGGACAAAAGGGACATACTTCCTCTTACCCTACTTTGTTTGTGTTTTCTCATGTTTTATTTTTAAGGGCAATTTTGAATCATACCGTTAGGAGGATCTGCACATTTTCCTACTTTGATAAATGTGTAGGTATCACCCCGCCAACAGTATAATTCAAAATTACCTGAATTTATCCTGCTAACAAGTTTTCTCCACAGGCATCACAAAATTAGGGTCTGTAAAAGAATAATCATCAATTTTAACATGGCATCCTCAAGTCAGTTGGCGGAAGAAGTTCCTAGACCAGAACAGAATGCTAAACTATGGTGGGACCGCCTCATAGTTCAGTGCCCCCGCAAAGTGATGTCACCAGGATAGATGCTAGCCTGCTACCTCCATTAGATTTAAATAAAGTCGAGGTTAGAATGACCGGTCTCAAAGGTCTATCTAGTAGTTGGAGGTCGCTTTCCGATCACGTCAAGGCAAAATTCGAGGAAAAATATGGAAGGATTGCAACCTTGATACGAGTCAGAATCCAAGTTCCGGCACTAAAGGCCATGCTATCAATTTGGAATCCCAAGTATGGGGTGTTCTCCTTCAACGACATCGATACGACCCCCATTATGGAAGAATATTAGGCGCTGCTAGAAATTCCTTATGTGGCACAGAATAGGATCTACCTATACCTCGAGCATAGGCAGACCTGGAAACGGTTGCACATATGTTGGGGATTCCCCCGGAAGAAGCAAAGGCAAAAGAAACTATCAAAGGGAACACACACGAGTGGTATTGGACCTACCTCAAGAAGCAGTTGGACTTGTACATCCGAGATGAACAATAGGAGCAAGCTTCATTAGCACTAGCTTTGGGGATCTATGGCCTGATCTTATTCCCTGGGCCTTTGGGAATTATAACCTGCAGTGTCACGGGGATGTTCTGGGCAGTAGAGAAGCAGAAGGTCAACCCAATACCAGCAATCCTTGCGGAGACTCTGTTGACTCTTACTTACTGTAGACAACAAGGCAGGGGATCCATTAAGTGTTGTTCTCAATTGTTGCACCTCTGGATCATCAGTCACATGTGCCCTATAGAGACAAAGGGGTTAACTTGGTACCCAGACCAGCCTCTTATTGAGAAAATGACCAGATTAGTAATTAGCCCAAAGGATGAGCTGCAGTGGCAAGAGCGGATTCTAAGCTTCAACAGCCACGACTACTGCTGGAAGAAATTGTGGACATTGGGTTAACCCATTTTGTTTAGCACAGGGGGTAATTGTTCAGTATCTCTAATCGGAGTGACCGGACACACGAGTTACATCCCAGCATTGGTAATGAGGCAGTTCGGCTCAACCCAGTCCGTATTCAGTATTGAAGAATACCATCAAGGTCACTTCTATCATGAGCTCGGTAGTGAGGAGGAATTGAAAGTAGCCCGCAAATCCTGGGAGAGCATCACTATGATGGAGAGATCGCCTAAAGGTCTGGGTGCCACGGAAGATTATCTTAAATGGAGGGCCAGCAGGGATCAAGGACACCCAACTGCTAAGCCAACGGAACTCGAAGGTAGCATCCCCCATCGGAACATCCTTTCAGAAGAAGCTAATGCTCGTTTGGTCGACTCTCTACAAAAAGCGGATACCGAGAACCAGCAATTACAAGAACGAATAAGACAGCTGGAGGACCAACAGCGGATCCTCAAAAGAAAGGTAAGAAGGCTCAGGGAAGAGGCAATGACTGAAAAAACAGAGTCTGAGGAACAAGAAACACGGTGGGAAAGGGAAAAGATCTCCCTCCAAGCTGCAACAAGAGAGGCAGAAGTTCGGAATGGCAAGCTCCAAGAGAAAATGGAATACCAAGAGATACTCATGGAAGAGTATAAATAAGAGGGAAAAAAGACGAAGCTTGAACTAAAAGAGCAAGCATAACTTATCAATGATATTTTAAAAGAATGTGCTAAAGAAAGAAAGGAAAAAGAAAGACAAGTTACTCTCCATCAAGAGCTAAGAGAAAATGTTGACCAGCTGGAGAGAATGATAGCACAGGGGAAACAAGAGCTCTTGCCAGAATCCGAGTATGCCCTGAAGATATTCGACCCCGCTAGACAAGAAGAAAGGCTTTATGAGTGTTTCAAAAGATGTCATTACATTATAAGGAGTCTCCCTGAGCCTAGGCCAATGTAAAGAGTGCTATGTATGAACTATTCGATTAATGTAAATTTATTTTCATAAATGGTTTTCTTTAATTTTCCTCAAAATTAAAGTGGCGACTCCTCACTCTTTTCCACTTCGGTGAGAGCTTTCCAAGCCATTGCAAAACACCTTGCATGCGGATTCATTAAGTTCTTTTGTATTTAAATTATCGGTTTGATCTGATTTGAAATCGTCAATTCAATCTGATTTGAAACCGTTGATTTACAGTTCTTAAAAAATATGAACCTTAATCAAACCACAAAAGGGTGATTTTGATTAGTTCAAAGTAGGTTCTAATTTTGACCAAATTGATTTCAGTTCAATTTTAATTTGAAATCGAACCGTGCCACCCCTACCTTTGTCAATTTCATATCAACCATTCGGTGGTAAGGCGGAACCAAGTCAAATATTAAAAACCACCTTGCAAAATTAGTTGGCGAGTCAATTTTTCAAGTCATTTTGTCTTGTCAATTTCCCACAAGTGGTCATTTGACTCGTGGCGAAAACGCATCAATTATCTACAAGAGCAAGTGGTGCAGGTTGGAGCAAGACTGCATACCAGCTTTCACACAAAGCAACTGTCGAGATCATTATCGACATAATAAAACCAAATGCCTGTCATCTAATTAATTATTATTACTAGATTAAAAGATGGATGGAATTAGGGTTTGCAAATTTTGATTCCATCGCTCGACCCAAGAAAGATTTGCAAACAATTTCAAATGGCACAAAATTTGAAAATGTATATAAAATTAAGGGTTCAATTAAAGATCAATCCAATAATTGTATAATTCTACTTAAAAATGACACATTCTGAATGGTCTAATTAACTATTTTTTTTAAATTAAATTAATAAAATTAAAATTTTTAATAAAAATTAATATTTTGATCTAAATTAATCTGCAGCTTACAAATTAACTTGAACTCTTTATTTTTATAGTAAAATGATGGCTAAGTTAAATTAACCCAATATGAATTCGCTTAAAAAAGATGAGACCCATATGATCAAGAATCAATTGAGAGTTGATTAAGATAAAAACTTTCAAAAAAAAATTAATACAAAATTTAAAATTAAATTTATTTGGATATAAATAAAAAATTTAAGAACAAATTTAGCTTTTTTTCATTTTAAAATTGTCAACGATAATTGGCAATTTTTTCTTTTATAAGCTCTGGCTGAGACTTAAATTTAAAGCTTTTATAATTCTTGAAACGAACTCCAATACTATTAAACTAAAGCCTATTGATATTGTTAATAATGATTATTATGTCTTATCAAACTAAAGAAAAAGTAAAAGAAGAAAATCCATGCAGAACTAATCTCCCAAGGAGTTTAGAGGAACACTAAAATTAAGGAAGAGGCTCACAAATGATAAAACCTGAGAATTTCTCCATGATAACAGCGTGGCCTGATGGTTGTGGAGCTACTAGCTATCGCCTCAGGTAAAATCTAAAGGAGACTTCAAAGAAAGTTGAAGGGGTCAGTCTATATAAAAATAATAATTAATCATTTCTCGGTTATTTAATCAAACTGGCCACCAAATTCTGATAAATATATTAAACTAGGAAATATTTCATGTTATGAAGAAGAGCAAGAAATTGCTGCGATATTTACATTTTATTTACTTTTTATTTTTTTTAACTATTTAGGGTTCTTGCTATTGAGAACCGAGATTGACATGCCCATACCCAAGAGAAGGTCGTTGATGTATATATGCTTATAATTTGCAATGCATTGTAGAATGTTAGCATTGTTTTCATCTTAAATCTATCAAACTTCTTTCATCTTTAGATTTTATCAAATCCTATTGTGGGTCTATTTTTTTATAATTTTTTCATCTTTCCGCAATGGAGTGTTATATAATATGATGAGTGTTTGCTGGTTTTACAACCCCACAAGTGCACGGATCGCTAACAAGTAATAAAGTGATAAGTATAGTATCGTTTCCACGAGGATCTTTGTTTGGCAACTACCAATCTACACAGTAATTTTGACTGTTTAAGTTATCGAATATTTAGGGAATTAAGTTTGTTAACTTTAAACACTAGAATAGTAAATTTAAAATGAAGTATTCTATTTTTGAAACAATCCTAGAGTTAAGATTTCACACTTGAATCTTATTAGGGATGTTATCTCGTTTATTTACTGAATTGAGTTTCGTTTTCCTTGATGGAAATTAGCCCTAAGTTATCCTAAATCCTCTCTCAAGGCATCTAGGGTGTTTTTTAATTAACTTAAACCCTACTTTTGTGGTAATCAAATTAATTAAAATCCTTTAAGACCTTTGATCAATTTTTAGGTTCCACAAAAGTATCAGCCTATGTCTAGGTCAGAATTCCTAGGTTTAAGATCTTGATTTTCTAATGTTAATCTTCACCTTTTAGTCCTTCAATCAACATCTAAAATCATGTTTAAGTGGGTACTATCACATAGCATGCATTAGGATCACAAGAAATTAAATCAAGAAACAAATCTCAAATCCAGTAAATAAAACTTAATGTTCATTCATAATAATAATTACAAGCATTACTCTCCCAAATCCAGGATAAGGAAACTACTCACTCATGGTGAGTTCAGCAAACATCATGATAAAAGGTAAAAACAGTAAAAAGAAAAATCATGTAAAAGAAGTAAAGAAATAGAAATCTGTCTAGGGAGATGAAACGAAGGAACCGAAGATAGTTTGCAGCTTTGATTTTGTGGAGCTTCAGCTGGAAAACTTCTTTTGGTACTGATGCGGAACCCGACAGCAGCAGTTTTCAGCAGCACTCCCTACGACCGTTGTCTTTTTTTTTTCTTTTTCTTTTTTTTCTTCGCGCCCTCTTTTGATGTTTTCTTTTCTATTTATATTGGTTGCTCTAGGGTTAGGTCACTTTGAGTCCAAAGGGCCTTAGGAGTCTCATTTTTATCTGAAAACAGGAGGGAATTCGAGTTATAAAACTGGTTGCAGCATAGTACACGGCCCGTGTGTCACTTCACGGGTCCCGTAATGTAGAGCCGTGTAACTTGCTGGAGAAGAATTGCGAAATCTTGTTTTGGCACAGAAAATTACACGGGTCTGTGCCAACTACACGGGCCTGGTTACATGGGCTGTGTACTATTGTTCCCATAAGGTTCTTCAAGCTTGCGCCCGGTAGAGACTTACACTGCAGCAGAAATTACACGGGTCTACTTACACGACCTGTGTACTTGTGTTTCTCATCGATTCTCTTAGCTTTCTTCTGGCAGAGAGTTACACGGGTTTGGGGCTTGGTTTACATGACCCGTGTACTTTGTATCAACAGCAATTATCTGTCTCTTGACTCCTCCAAGCTTTCCTTTGTACTCCTATACTTCTAAGACTTTACACAAACTCTTGAAATGATGGAGAAAATATGAAATTAAGGGCTTTACAATAGAAATCGCAAAAACTAATGAAGTCAACTATTATGCATGAAAATACTTGCCTGAATGCTATGAAATAGTATGCAAATGTGCTTAAAAACATCTATGCAATTCAAGCGTATCAAATACCCCCAAACTCAAACTTTTGCTTGTCCTCAAGCAAAACAAAACTCTGTTTTAAAACACATTTTAGGGGATACTTAGGAATACAACCATCAATTTGATAAGCATAGAATTGAACTCCTCCAATTCTTCATTCCAATTGCCTTTTTTCAAGGCATAAGGGTTCTATTAGCTGCCCGTTTAGAACTTCACCTCATTTCATGGTGTTTCGACTAATTATTCCTCTTTACAAGACTATTAATAAGCCACAAATAACCTATTTTATCGAGAAAGATTTGAGAAACACTAACTCCCCCAAATTTGCCTCTTCTATGAGTAATTGTGGAGAAGTAATTCAATTCCAACTCCATAGGCATATCTTAATTTTTTATCTCCACTAATATAGCATGTACTTTTCAAAAGATCAAAAGGTCTTTAAAATGGTTATAATGGGGCTAAGGGATAATGACTTGGTTGCCAATGAAAGGTTTTTAGGGAATGCAAATATGAGGATAGCATGTATATATAAAGCTCTGATTTTGTATGGAGAGGAATGGCTTTTGCTTTTTGCAGTGTCAAGCATGCTTCCATGATACTTATCTTGGGACTTCTTCTCTTTTTTTTTTTTTTGTCCTCTCCCCCAAACTCATTGCTTTTGCTGGGTTGGAAAAGCAAATTTTTCTTTGAATTTCAATTGCATATTTGCATTCCTTCTTGAGTTCTTCATCCTCTCTTCATTTTTTTTATGCATTTTGCTTCCTCAAAAGGGTATGGTAAGTGGTTAGGCTAGGGGCTAGGTAATTAAGATGGGTAAATAATAAATTTTAAGGGATAAACATAGGCTTCAAGTTAGCTACAAGGGATATTCATTTTGATTAGGGGTGGCTAAGGCTTAGTGAGGTTATATCAAAGAATGCCTTAATCATTTCTTCATCAAGCATATGCTAGGATTTAGCCTCAATAGGTCCAAGAGATATGTTTTAGAGCTAGTGAGGCAATTTTTAGGTTTGCTTGTATTTCAAAAATTGTTCTCCTAAATTTACAAGTTCAATGTGATAAATTAATAGTTATGAAGAGATTTAACTAGTCTAGTTGCATTAAAGAGATTAGTTTCTTCACAAACAACATGTTAGAATCCCTTTTTGCCTATCTAGATACATTCATTCCTCTATCTCGTGGAGTCCAATTATTAGCGTACTAGAATTTGGTTATAGTGCTAAGTTTCACAATTGAAAGTCCAAAAATTTTTCAAAAATTCTCGAAAATTTTGATACACAAGAATAATGTAGCTGAATTTGAACAATGCAATGATGTGCATGTAATGATATGCAAATGCAACTATATTCCCAAAAAAAAAAAAGAAGAAAAAAAAAAACTCAAGCTAGACATTGTCCTCAATGTTAACATAATGTGCAAAATCAAAGCAAACGTAAAAAAATTTTAAGGAAGCATATTATTTATTAAGCATGGAAAATATTTTGAACATAAATCAAATAAAAGAGACCTATGGTTTCAAGTTAGGACTAAGGCATGTAAGATATTACAATAAAAGGTCCTATCTTATAGTCCTAGCTCTAAAAGGCCTTTGATGATGATGATGGTGATGCTGGTGATCCTGGCTCCTCTTCCTCCTCATCCTCCTCATCTAGTTTGTCCATTAGCATGTCTAGTTTGTTGTGTGCTTCCTAGAGGCTGTCCTTGATAGCTCGCATCCTACCGTATATTGTGGTCTCCATGTGTTGCAGGTATACGAGGACTGAATCTGTCAGTGGTGGTGCGTGTGGAGGCACTCGGATAGGGGACTCTTCGAACATCCGTCCTTACCCTTCTTCTTGAGGTTGTGAAGTTTTGTCAGGTCCCTCTCTTGCTTCCTCTCTCCGAGGGATGGTGTTTCCTTTAGCATCCACCAAGTAGCATGTGTTGCCCACCTTCTTACATATCCCCATGGATATGCATATAGTTTGATCAATTCTCGACGTTTCAATAACAAAGAGCAGTCTGTGATGTCCTAGAACGAAGCCGAAGTGGAGGGCAATGGTGGTGATAAGGCAACCAACTACAATGTGAGGGTAGACTAATGGCAAAGGCATCGGAGATGGTTGCACAAGAAGAAGCCGGTGCTATACCGCTATCCAGTTACCATGCACCATAGGAAAAATAGCTCGCTGGCGTTGGCAACGCCAAGGCTGTCGCACTGTTGGACTAGTGATGCCCGTGGATTTAGATTTGCTGGAGTTGTATGGCTCTGTGTTCAGTGCTATGGAATCCCAGAAGTTGATGTTGTTGTACGGCATGCGGTTTCTTGGGATCTCTTAGTGGCCGGCACTATCAAAGCCAAAGATGGCATTGAACTCGTCCATGTTCATTACCCGGTCGACACCAAGGAGGCGAAACTCAATCCTGCCCCTATCCTCCCTGTCGATAGGCCATAAGGTGGCCTTGAAGCTACCCAAAAAATTCTAGCGTGGTGTCTTTGTAGGCTAGAAATTGGAGTTGGGCGAACCTTGTCCACCCAATGCTGTCAAGTAGCCCATTGATTTCATCTTGCAATCCGATATGCTCCAAAAGCGGAAAATCTATGTATTTAGTGGAGGATATTTTTCGGGCATGAAGTCGAGTGCACATTGCTTTATGGGCATTATTTTGAAATACCCAAGGAATAGAGATTTTGAGTTGTGGCTGTTGTTGCAGTGGAAGAGGGGCTTGTTGAGAGGGTTGGAGAGTGGCTACCCTTGTTCTTGGGCGTTTGGTTAGAGGCTGGGGAGGAGAAGGTGAAGATTATCCTCTTTGCCTTGAAGAAGAGCCGATCCTTCTCGCAGATCTCTTCGCAGGAGCCATGGATGGGTTTTTGGGAAGGAGAAGAGTAGGATTTTGGTGAAGGGGGATGAGATTTGAGAGGTTTTTATAGGCTATGAAGGGAGGAGATGAAGGATTATGTGTTTATGAAGGGTTTTAATGCTAGAGGTGCATTTAAAGAGCTATTAGGACTCTTCGTTTCGTGCGTTTCACGCCCCAGGAGTCATGTCTGGGAAGAAATACACGGGTCGTGTATCACTACACGGGTCCCGACATATAGGGCCGTGTAAATTTCTGCCCGTAATTTTCAAAATCTGTCATAGTACACGGCTCGTGTAAATGAGCTCTGGGACCCATGTAACTTTCTGTTTCTCGAGTTTCTTTGCTGGATATGTTACACTGCCCGTGTAAATTACAAGGAGCCCCATGTAAATTTCTATCTCTAAGTTATTTTACTAGAGGCATTACACGATCCGTGTAACTTGGACTATGGACCCGTGTAACTTTCTGTTTCTCGAAGAGTTGAAATTACATGAAATTTATGGAATTCTAGAAAGTTACACGGGGCGTGTAAAACCAGTTCACGACCCGTGTAATTTTCTGATTTTTCAAATCTTTGGCAAATGAAAATTTTCATCATCACAACACATGAAATTGATGTAGAGTTGAGTAATAAAGCTACTTCCCTGGTTTTCTCCAAATTCCCTTTTGTGGTTTTGACTTGGTGATTCCTTTCCTCTCTTGATCTCTACTCTTCTTTCTAAAAATTCCTACAAAGTGAAATGCTAATAAGTATAAAACAAAAATCAATACCGAAAATGAGAAAAAGAAAAGAAAAGTTTAGAAGAAATTTTGGGTTGCCTCCCAAAAAGCGCTTGTTTATAGTTTTTAGCTGGACTTTGTTTGTTTATGGTCTGCCGGTAGGATGGTCGAGAGTGCAATTGGCTTCCATTTCTATGGGTTCTTCCTGAAAGTAAGGCTTCAGCCTCTGCCCATTGACCTTGAATGCACCTGAGGTTTTGCTCCATACGTCTACTGCTCCATATGGGAAGACTTGGATGACCTTGAAAGGTCCGGACCATCTTGACTTTAGCTTCCCCGGAAAGAGTTTCAATCTAGAGTTGAATAAGAGGACAAGATCTCCTTCTTTTATCTCTTTCCTTACTATGTGCCTGTCATGCCATCTTTTGGTTTTATCCTTGAAGATTTTGGCATTTTTGTATGCATCATGTCGGATTTCTTCCAACTCATTCAGTTGTAAGAGCCTTTTCTCACCAGCAGCTTTGAGGTCAAAATTTAGGATCTGAATTGCCCAGTGGGCTTTATGCTCAAGTTCAACAGGGAGATGGCATGATTTTCCATAAACCAGTCAGAAGGGTGTTGTGCCAATTGGGGTTTTATATGCAGTGCCGTATGCCCAAAGTGCATCATCTAACTTCATGCACCAGTCCTTCCTGGATCTGTTTACAGTTTTCTCCATAATCTGCTTCATTTCCCTATTTGAGATTTCTACTTGACCGCTGGTTTGAGGATGATAAGGTGTGGCCACCTTGTGAGTCACTCCATACTTTTTCAGTAGTGTTTTAAATTGTTGGTTGCAGAAGTGACTTCCTACATCACTGATTATTGCTCGTGGTGTGCCAAATCTTGTGAAAATGTTATTCTTAAGGAACCTTGTGACCACTCTAGCATCGTTGGTTGGTGTCGCAATTGCTTCTACCCATTTTGACACATAATCAACTCCAACCAGAATATACTTATTTCCACCGGAAGCGGGAAATGGGCCTATGAAGTCTATTCCCCATACATCAAACAATTCTATCTCAAGTATACCATGTAGTGGCATTTCATTCCTCCTTAAACTGTTACTTGTTCTTTTGCATTGATCACAACCTAGCACAAAGGATCTTACATCCTTAAACAAATGTGGCCAGTAAAACCCTGCTTGCAAAATTTTTGCTACAATTTTTGAGGTGTCGAAATGTCCTCCATATAGTGATGAATGGCAGTGATAAATGACACTTTCCATATCTTCCTCTGGGATGCATCTTCTTATCAGCCCATCATTACATCTCTTGTACAGTAGAGGTTCCTCCCATAAATAATATCTTACATCATGTAAGAATTTCTTCCTTTGCTGGCAAGTCATGTTTGGAGGCAGTATCCTGCATACAAGAAAATTAACAAAATCAGCGTACCATGGGGCCTTGGAGAATGCAAGTAATTGCTCATCATGAAATGAATCATCAATTGAAAAATCTTCGAAGTCCTCCATGTACTCCAGTTTTAGTTTGGAAAGATGGTCAGCTACTACATTTTCGGATCCCTTTTTGTCTTTTATTTCAAGGTCAAATTCTTGTAGGAGTAGGATCCATCGAATCAGCCTAGGTTTTGCTTCCTTCTTGTTTAAAAGGTATCCGATTGCAGCATGATCTGTAAATACAATGACTTTTGACCCAATGAGGTAAGATCTAAACTTGTCCATTGCACACCACTACTAGGAATTCCTCTGTGGTAGCATAATTGATTCATGCATCATCTAATGTCTTGCTATCATAATAAATAGCATGGAGCATTTTATCCTTTCTTTGCTCGAGCACTGCTCCAACTCCAAAGTCACTCGCATCGCACATCACCTCGAATGGTAGCTCCCAATTTAGTGGCTACATTATTGGTATTGATATCAGGGCTTCTTTGATCCTGTTAAAGGAAATAAGGCAATTTTCATCAAAATCAAAGGGAACATCTTGACTTAACAAGTTAGTAAGTGGCTTAGCTATTTTGGAAAAGTCCTTGATAAATCTTCTGTAGAATCCTGCATGTCCCAAAAAGCTTCGCACTCCCTTGACTGATGTTAGTGGTGGCATGTTTTCAATGATCTCAATTTTTTCCTTATCTACTTCAATTCCTCTTTCTGATATCAAATGTCCCATAACTATGCCTTCCCTTACCATGAAGTGGCATTTTTCCCAATTTAGGTCCAGGTTTGATTCTTCACATCTTTGCAACACCTTAGATAAATTAGCTAAGCAATCATCAAAAGTAGTTCCATAGACGAAAAAATCATCCATAAAAACTTCCATGATATCTTCAATATAATCAGAAAAGATAGCTATCATGCATCTTTGAAAGGTAGCAGGGGCATTACAAAGACCAAAAGGCATTTTCCTATATACAAATGTTCCATATGGGCAAGTGAATGTTGTCTTTTCTTGGTCTTCTGGGTGAATAGGAATTTGAAAGAATCCCGAATACCCATAGAGGTTATAGAAATAAGAGTGTTTCGCTAATCTTTCTAACATTTGGTCAATGAAGGGGAGAGGGAAATGGTCTTTTATAGTAGCACCGTTCAATTTCCTATAGTCTATGCACATTCGCCAACCAATGACTACTCTAGTAGGGATTAGTTCATTGCTTGCATTTTGGATAACAGTTGTCCCACCTTTCTTAGGAACTACATGTACTGGATTAACTCATTTACTATCAGAGATTGGGTATATGATACCTGCATCTAATAGTTTTAAAATTTCTTTCTTGACTACTTCTTTCATGTTTGGGTTAAGTCTTCTTTGGTGTTCGACTGTGGGTTTACTATTTTCTTCGATGGGTATCTTATGCATGCAAATCGAAGGGTTGATTCCCTTCAGGTCTTCTATCTTATACCCTATGGCTTTACTATGGATCCTAAGTTCTCTTAGCAATTTTTCCTCCTCTAATTTAGACAGGTTAGCATTGATTATAATAGGATATTTAGAATTTGAGTCCAGAAATGCATACCTTAGTGAGGATAGGAGAGGTTTAAGCTCTACCTGTTTGGCGTTTTCCTGGAGCTTACCTTTGGTTTGTTCCTCCTTCAACTTCTCCATCTCGGAAGCTTTAGCTAATGGTAGGGGTGGATGAGTCATAATCACAGTACAGTCGCTATTTCTATATTTTCATCATTCACTGTGTGGTTGTGCACAATACATGCTTCAAGAGGATCTTTAGGATGGATCTTATGAAATTCCTTTTCAACATATTCGTCAATTGTGTCAACTTTGAAGCATTCATCAGGTTCAAATTTGTGTTTCATAGTGTCGAACAAGTTGAACTCCACTTCTTCTTCTCCTACTTTGAGAGTTAGTCGCCCATTTTTGACGTTTATGATAGCTCCGGCAGTTACCAAGAATGGTCTTCTTAAGATGATAGGAATTTTAACATCTTCTTCCATCTCAAGGACAAAAAAGTCCACTGGAATGAAGAATTTGCCCACTTTAATCGGAATGTTCTCCAGGATTCCTACAGGATATTTAACAGATCGATCAGCTAATTGCAATGAGATTGTTGTTGGTTTCAGTTCCCCGATCTCTAGCTTTTTGCATATTGATAGAGGCATTAAACTGACGCTTGCTCCAAGATTGCAGAGGGCCTTATCTATTTTCTTATCACCAATGAGGCAAGGTATGGAGAAGCTTCCTGGATCTTTCAACTTTGAAGGCAGTTTGTTTTGCAGTATGGCACTGTATTCCTCTGTTAGAGCTGTTGTTCCATAGTCTTCTAGCTTTCTCTTCTTTGACAGAATTTCCTTAAGAAATTTGGCATAGGATGGCATCTGAGAAAGTGCTTCAGTGAAGGGGATGTTGATGTAAAGTTCTGTAAAACTTCCAAAAACTTCCCAAACTGCTTGCCCAATTTGATTTTCTGAAATCTCTGAGGAAAAGGTAGGGGAGGCTGGTATGGTTCTGGTAATTTCTTTGTCTTCCTTGCTTCCTCTTCCTAATCTTTCTTAGCTTCTTCCTCCTTTTTCTCTGTTAGGTCTTTAGATTTTTCTATGGTTCCCTCTATTGGTTCTGTGACACCCCTTACCCGTGTACAGTATACCCGAGTAAGTAAGGCCACACTGTGTACTGGCACACTATAATATACCGTACTTAATTTGTGTCATGCTTTTGAAGTTAATTTATGAAATATGATTTATTTTAACCATTTATCAAAAGTATCATTCATTTAAGGTTCCGAAAATTTTAAAGAAAATCCGGCGGAGTACCGGCTAAAAATGGAGAAAACCATTCTTCGGAACCTGTTAAAAACACTTCCAATATTTTTTTATTCCATCATCTCAAACTCCAGTATTCAAAATCTCAATAATATTTCTCAATAGCAAATTCTCAATAATCTTTTCATTTCTCAACATCCATTTCTCATATACAAGCAATAAATACATGCTCAAATCTTGCATTCATAGTTATAACTTTCATTATTTACATAAACATCAAAATATATTACATGAGTTCAAATACATATGAGAAAATACAAATCTGCTACAAAATATCAAAATGACAACATGACACCTAGTGCCCTACCGATGCACTGCAGGTAGTGAGGTGACACGCATCGAGCGTAATCACCGGATGGACTCACCCCACTGCGTGGTCTACGGGCTCACGATCGATCTCCAGCACCTACGCGTGGCAAAGCAACGCGCTAAGCAATAATGCTTAGTGGTGCAATAATAAAATAAAAGAAAATAGCAAGAAAATAAATATATAGTGAATGTGTATGATTCATTTGTTTAGTATGGTTATATATACATTAATTCAGTAAGTTGGTTCATTTTATTCATTTGGTTGCCCAGGTAACCTACACTAGACGATCGATCGATAACGGTAACCGCACCGGGTACCTAGTACCTCGCCACACCATCGGTCACATACGTATCTCCGGTGCAGGTAACAAATGCTAACAAGTCAGAATAATATCGCACAAGGCCAAGTCTCAATACAAAGTCAGAATGGCTAAAAGCCATGACATCACAGAATGGCAATTTTGCCATGTGCAAGATCTACTAATCAACCCTATTGGCATGCCAAACTATCCAAACCAATCTTGTTAGGTATACTAGGCATTTGAAACTCTTAAATTTGTCAATTGTGTATGTCAATTTTTTTTGGTGTTTCTTTTCATCATTGGTCAACCAAAATGTTGACTTTTAGAATAAAAATGTGTACATCAACTTTGGCACTCCCAACATACCACATTTGGTGTTTAAAACTTGTTGGCATTAAGTGTTTTTACCATTTCTAAGCATTAAACCAAAGGAGCAGATTTTTCAGATTTTGTACCATAACTTCACTGTTCCATTGGACACTGTTACTGTTGGAATTTGAAGAAATGTAAAACATAAAAGTTGTTCCTTATTTTGTCTAGTTGAATTTCCTTTTTTGAATCACTCCATTTGGAGTTTTGTAGCTCCAGATATGGCTCAAAAACCCAAGCTGTCCGGATATACATTCTGCAGAAATTTACCATATCTACAGTGCATGAACAGTAGCTTGAGTCACTTGGTTGAATGGGTTCTGGCCATAATTTGGGATAGGTTCCTTCATGAAAGTTGTTTTTCTATGTCTTAACTTGTTTCTGTAAAAATTTCAGGCCAATTGACCAAATCTACAGTGATTTATGGCCAAATGAACAGTTACTGTTCATTTGGCAAATTCTGCAGAATTCAGTTTCAGGGTTCCGGATTGTGGCTGAGTTTTGACCCTTTTGCTTTGGTCTTTTGGGCATGGTTTCTTCAGCAAAAATGTGCCATTATAAGCCTAGTTTCATGTCCAATTGGCCAAACATCAATTGGACTAGCACAGCCCAAGTTATGGCAGTGCAAAGGGACTGAAATTTCAGTCCCTATGCTGCTGTCCATAGGGCAGCCTGCAACCTCACATTGCCATGGTATTTTTCAGTCCCATTTATGGTCAATACATCTAAAATGGTCACTAATTGACCATTACAATGTGCCCTAACAATTTCCTAAGCCAATTCACACTTTCACCTTTCCAAACCCTAATTTCCATATGAATTTTTCACAACATGCTTTAATTAACTATCTCTTTCAATAATCACATGCATACATGGTTTAATCTTGATATCTAGTCCACTTTAAGTCCATCAAAACACTCATACCTTTTCATTCAATAGGGCTGCCAAAACTTAGGGCATGGATAGACATAGATTTCATTCATTTTAGTTATAAATTCCTACTTATTCCAAGTCTCTAACATAGAATTTAAGAAGCTTTAATTGTATATATGCACTAACCTTGTTTGGGCAGAATTTTCCCAAGCAATTCCTTCACTTTCTTGGCTTTTCTTGGCTGCCAAAGGCTTTAGCAAGGTGCTAGGGCAAGTTTTAGTGAAGCTAGGTTAGGATTTTATGGTGAGACAAGGTAGGAAATCAAGCTTGCTTGATTGAGCTCCAATGGAGGGTGGAAGGAAGGGTTCACGTTTTTGGTGGAGAAGAAGGAGAAGAAGAGCAGCTGATTTTTGGTCCTCATTAGTCTTCATTTATCTCTTTAACTTGTTAGTCAAAGGATGGCTTATTTGTGATTGGTCCACATTTCCTTAATGACATCACTTTGAGGTCATAATTTGCATTTATTGCATTTTTCTTTTCTTTCCTCCACTACTCATTTTCAATTTAATTTCTAGCAATATTTCTTCATATTTTATGTCATATTAATTATTTACTCAACTGGACAAGTCGGCCAAAAATCACCTCAGAAGGCGAAATGACCAAAATGCCCTCCGTTCGGCTTAACGGGTCAAAATCGTCTGTACCGATTGAAAAATTTTTCTAGGTATTTTCTTGGCATTCTAATGCCATAGGAACCTCAATAACCATTCTCTGGAGTCCCAAAAATTATTTTATAATTTTTCCCTGTCTAGGGCTCCTCGTTGCGAACCGCAACTTCCCTCCGATGACCCATCGCTTGGGCACATTGCTTGACTCGATTGTATTTTATTTCTAAAATTTTTACTAAATTTTTCTTATTAATATTTAAGTTAATTAGGGTTCTGACTTTAGTTTAAATATTTTTCTGACGTTCTAGTGTCCGACCAACACCGGCCTCGAACAGTAGAATGTACGGAGTGGTTACCGGAGGGTGTTACAACTCTTCCTCTAATTTAAATTTCGTCCTCGAAATTTACGATGCAAAATAGCTGAGGGAACCGTTGCCTCATTGTCTCTTCACTTTCCCAAGTTGCCTCCTCGGTGTTGTGGTGCCTCCAAAG